>NW_024573042.1:0-116345 GCF_018153835.1 Drosophila eugracilis
TTTACTTTAATAAGGAACGAAAAATTGGTTAATGTTCCCCCTGGCTATAAAATGAATGAGACACCACAATAATAATTTCATTGTATCAATAATTAATAAAGAAACGAATTACGTGAAATGAAAAAAAAATGTTCTCTTACTTATTTTGAATAAGGGAAGGGAAGGGAAATATATACCCCACTTGCACACGTATGTCAGGGTAGAAAAGAAGAAGAAAACTTGAAAATTTTAGAATAAATTCGGCAAGCAGAAAAGAATCATTTTTATAACTTAAAGTCTTGCATGTACACTATGTATTCGAATCAAATTAAATTGTTTCTCAAACAGTTTGATGGAGTTGTATCAGAAGCCCTTCTGATGGAAGGGACCGACAGACAGATAATGGGTTTTGGGGTGGGGGAAATTTAATTAATAAAAACCAATAATGTCACAGTTAATTGATAAAAACCATTAATGTCACATTTAATTGCCCATAAATTTGGCCAAAAGCCGCTTTTGTAAACATCTTTTAGTAGCATGTTACGGCATCCATTTCGCACGCTCTGAATGTGGGAGACCTTTGTTTTGACACAGAAATCATTTCTGATGGAAGTTGTTTCCCCCCCTACTCTTTCTCATCACCATGTCTGTCAGAGTATCAGTCTGTCTCTTTGTCATTACGACTTCCCCTCACCACCCGCAGGTCCATTCCATCAGAATGGATTCTCTTGTTTATCCTAATAAAGTGTCAACGGGTATATAAGTCAGAGAATTCAGTTAGTTCTTCCAAGTCATTCTATCATTCAGAACTTTTTGAAAAGAAACAAGAAAGTGTAGTGAAGGTGCATTGAATATATAAACTCAAATAAATATTTTTAAAATAAAAATTAAAAATAAGGATTAAAAATAAATAACCAATTCGAGTTTTGCCATTAGTGTCAATTGTTCGTTATTAAAACCAAGTGGACAAACCATGTCCGCACGGAAATGCATAAGAAGATTGCACTTCAACCCGTCGATGAACGCATCAACAAAATTTCGGAAGGATTTAAAGAAAGGATTCTCCATTACATGTATGTAAACGATGGATAGGACATCCAATTACCTGAAAACTTTATGAGTGAAGCATGATCGTTTCTGCTCACACATCTCAGAACATTATAAGAGAGTTATATATCGGTAAAAGTAAATTTCGACTTATTTGCGAATTCTTGAGCATACTTTGGAAAAAACCCAAGAATTCCAAGAAAAAGATATCAGGTGGGCATTAATTAAAATAATGCGCCTAGAAATGAAAGTGAACCAATATACACCATTATCAGATTCATCATATATCTAGATTCAAAAATTCTTGGCTTCAAAGAAAGCTATTATTAACGTATGTAATAAAAATGATGCATACGCTTTTAAATCGGTCTTGATATCGGCCTTAATAAATGTAAAAAAACCCCAAGGATGTAGTTCATATAATATTGATATATCCACTGAAAAAATATATTTGAACAGTGGATTAATATTGGATTTCACCAATTTAAATTTCCCTTTGGAAATAAAATGTGTAAAAACATTTTTAAAGAATAATCATTAAATGAGTATAAACATCCTTGGGTATAATGAAGAGACCAAGCAAGCGGAGAAGTGTCCAGGCTACCGGAATTACACAAACGAACTCTGGAGTTTACCCAATACCGCAAGCAGCTTGAGGTTCCGTTCGTCGTATACGCTGACTTTGAATGCGTACTGGAGCCGAGAAATATTTCAAAATAAACTAAAAATAGCTTATGCTTGTTATATATATTGTCAATAAAGTGTTGCGGTATTTTTATTGAATTTTCAATTGTTCATAAAATTGGTTACAATAATGCGATTTAAGTCAAATAAGCGCCGATTTGTTCGATGAGAGCAGCTCATAGTGGATTATTCTCTGCCAATCCCACCAAACACACAGAAGAACCTTCCTGGCCGTCAATACAGGCTTGGCCACCGTCTGGGCCGCTTCACCGCTTTTGCGCCTAACGTTATCGTAAGTGACCCACTTTTCATCGCCAGTTTGTTACGATTTAGAAGCGATTCGCATGCGTCGATACGGTCAAAGATGTTTTTCTGCGTCAATTCGTGTGGCACCCATACATCGAGCTTCTTAGTGACTCCAAGCTTATTCAAATAGTTTATAACGGTTTGCGGCTGCTACTATGCCGGTCTCTTTCAAACCAATTCAGCGATTTTATCGCAATTTTCGACGACAGGCCTTCCGGAGCGTGGCGCATCTTAGACCATCTCTACACCAGAACGAAAACGTTGATACCATCGTTGTGCGGTGGAAATGGAAACAGCATCGGGTCCATAAACTCACAAATTTTATTGGCGGCTTGAGATGCATTTTTGCCTTTATCGTAGTAGTACTGTAAAATATGCCGTATTTTCTCTTTATTTTTGCTCCATGATTGCCAACACGTGTTACCGCGTGAAATGAGCTTTCCAAAAAGGTATAGTATGACCTGATGCGACGAATAAAACAAGAACTATGCGCTTTCAGCGTCAACTAGCGGAAATACCGCAACCTAATATTAAGTGTGCCTTTGATTCTAGGCTAGATAAATTTGTAATAAAAACAGGTAGTAACGCAGGATCAAATTTTGTAGACTCTCTTGTACAAGATTTATCAAAACTGTATGATGAGTACTTGTGTAAGATTATTCCAATCATAATGACTCCAGAAAATGAGATTGAATTTCAGGATTTATTATATTGTTATATTTGTAAAAAAAATATTATTAAATACTAGAGTTAGGGACCATTGTCATTTAACAGGTTTATTTAGGGGTGCAGCTCAGTCTTAATGTAACTTAGAGTATGGACTATCTAAATTCATACCAGTGCTTTTCCATAATTTTTCTAAATATGACTGTAATTTATTTATAGAAGACTTGGCTTTAATTCCCGGTAGTATTAGTGCAATTCCAGTAAATAAAGAACAATATATTTCGGTGTCCAGAACCATAAAAACTTTAAATGGAAATAATTTTGAAATTCGATTTCTTGACACATTCAGATTTTTGCCATCAAGTTTGGATACCCTTGCTTTTAACTTAATTGATGACCAATTAAATACAGTCAAACATTCTTTAATAACGAAAAAGAATTCAGACTTATGCGTAAAAAGAGATATTCCTTATGAATATTTAGATTCAGCTAGTCGACTTGAGGAAACTTCCCTACCATCAAGAGCAGCATTCTATAGTAACCTGACAGAAAAGAAGTGCTCTCAAGATGATTATGAACACGCACATAATGTCTGCTCACAATTTTCTTGTTGAAGTTTAAAAGATTATCTAGAGTTGTATTTAAAAACTGATGTTTTTCTATTGACTGATATATTTGAAAATTTTAGAAAAATATGTTTACAAATTTCTTCATTAGTCCCTGCTCAGTTTTTTACCACACCAGGTGTATCTTGGTCAGCCATGTTAAAGACCACAAATATTCAACTAGAGTTATTAGTAGATACCGATTAGTATAGATTTATTCAGAATACCATTCGAGGGGGCTTAGTACAATGTTGCCATAGATATACAAAGGCAAATACCAAATACTTAACAGATTATAATTCAACAAAGGAATCATCGTTTTTAATGCATTTGGATGCAAACAATTTATATGGTTGGCAATGTCACAACCTCTTCCATATAAAGGGTTTGATTGGTTGTCCCCTAATGATTTTAAAAATTTTAATATACATAAAATATCTATTAATAGTGAGTATGGATATTTTTTGGAAGTAGACCTAATTTACCCCTATTGCCTTCATGATACACATATTGATCTTCCGTTTTGTCCGTCAAATAGTTTAGCAGTTTAGTTTAGTTAAAAAATTAATAGCTGACCTCGGGAACAAAAAAACAAGAGGAAACGCTATAGTCGCGTGCCGCGACTATTAGATACCCATTACTGTTTTACACAATTTTAAAATATTCATTTTGCTAGTGGAAATTACCCAAGCGCCACCTATTGTCGGAGAAAGCATGTCGAGTATCTGATAGTGACGTCACTACCCATGTGAGACCCTATAACCTAAATTTCTTCATAAGTAGCGAAATAATGTTCCGATTTGAAAAATCTTTGGTAAATCGATAGATATTAACAGAAATAAGTTATACAAGGTCAAATGAAAACATACACTGCAATATTATGGACGCCACAGTTTTCCGCGGTTTTTGGACGTTAGAGTGAGCGTGGCCGTATAAAAACTCGTGGGAAGTTGCAGTGGCTAATCTAAAATACATAGACATAAACCTAACTTTCTAGCTCTTTTAGTTCTTTAGATTTTTGCATTTTTGGTTTTTCGGGTTTTGTGGGCGTTAAGGTGGGCGTGGCTAGATGTGAAAAAAAGCAATTTGCATTTGGGGCATCATAAAAACCTACTTGCTTAATCTGAACTTTTTATTTTTTATAGTTACCGAGATATCAGGTTTTCTTGAAAATGGGAAAACCGTCTGTTGAGCTTGGTGGGCGTATGGGTGGGAGTGGCCAGATAATAATACCACTAAAAGATTCACTGGCATCCAAAGTTTATACATACTGAATTTCAACTTTCTAGCTCTAATAGTTCGGGAGATTTCAGCGATTTTAGTTTTTCGTGATTTGTGGGCGTTAGAGTGGGCGTGCCAGGATGCGGAAATAAACTTGCTTTGTCCCGGGATCTCAAGAATCTTCATGCTTAATTTCAACTTTGTATCTGTTACAGTTTCTGAGATCCGTTCAGCTTCGCAACAATCTTGGGTTTGTTTTTGTTTCCATCGCTTACCCACTTCACTACGACACTCGAACTCGACACCGCGACGTTTGTATTCCGATTTTGTAAGCTTCGCTGTTTTGTCTTTCAGAACGGCAGCTTAGTCACCACGTATCTTTACTGTGTCAATTTTTGTTGTTTATATTTTTGTGTGCATAGCGGAGACCCAGTCCACGCGACCCCCTTCCCCTTGTCATTGCTTGGTAAGGCAACAGCTCAGTTTTTCAACGAGCTCTCGTCCATCGTTACCAAGCGGCATCTCAGCCCCCGCGGCCCCCCCGCCATACCCATGGCCAAGACCGCTTAAGCATGCATTAAATCGCTGGGCCGATTTAGCTTGCACAGCTCCATATGAGCAACCCGTTCCAGGAATATAGGAACAACAGGCAGGTCCCCAGTGACTCTGAATTCGAGACCGAAGGGCCGGCAAGAACTTCTACACCGAAAAGTGTAAGCGTAGGCACTCCCTCAGCCAGAAACATGGCATTTAACCCAGATCAAATAAAGGCGGTAGTAGAGGCTGCCGTCAACCATGCCCTACAGGAATTCAACAACTGGCCAACCAAGTGGCGGCGATACAGGTCGCACCCGCCCCAACAGTAGCTCCTCAGATTAAAGTTTATACACCCAGAGACATTAATAACACCGTCATTTGTAATGAACCACTAGACGCCGTCAAATGCCTGCCCCAATTTTCGGGTGCCCAGGAAACATACGTCTCCTGGCGGCAGGCGGCAGTAAGCGCATACTATATTTTTAAGAATTTCGTAGGAAGTTCACGCCATTATCAGGCAGTTATTATAATTAGGAGCGAAAAAAGGGCTAGGCCGATGCAGTGCTATCCTCATTTGGCACAGTGCTTAATTTCGACGCGATTATAAATCGACTCGACTTTACTTATAGTGACAAGCGGACAATGCATGTCATAGAGCAGGAGATGGGCACCCTCAGACAGGGGAATCTCTCGCTTCTACAATATTATGACGAGGTCGAGGTTGGCACAAGTTCTATGCGAAAAATTCCGGGATGATGCCCTTCGTGTATTTATCTCTGGATTAAAAAGCAACCTGACTGACGTCCTCTTCGCGGCGAAGCCCAAGGACATGCCATCAGCACTTGCCTTGGCTCAAGAGGTGGAGGCGAACCAGAAGCCAGGAAGATAGGGAGAAAAAACAATTTCCTACGGCGCAAGAGCATCAGCTGGCCGCCCCTCATGCTAATTCCCAATATAGTGGCGGTAAAAATCCCCATTTTACTAAGCAACACAAGGCACAAGTGCACCCTGTTCCACGCAGCGATAAGCACCAGGGACACACTCCAGAACCCATGGAAGTGGATCCATCATTGTCTAAGATGCCTAAAACCATCACAAGCCCCGGCATACCAGAATAGAAGGCCGGCGACGTCCGGTAGAGCCAACCTACAAAAAAGGCAAAGGGTAAACCACATTGCCCAGAGCGCTGACAAAACTGGTGATACATACACCACAGAGGCCTCTAGCGCGGCACAAGAAATCGATGACGACGCTATCAACGAGTACGACTCGATGCCATAAATTTTTTAGGGAAAGATCCCTGCTACCCGTCATCAGACGAAGAGTAGCGGTGATTGACATGAGATTTCTAGTTGATACAGGCGCTGCCAAAAATTTTATCCGACCATATGAAGGATTGAAAGGCGTCCGCCCGGTAGAATCTCCATTCAAGGCTCATTCGATCCATGGAGTCACCAATATCACGAAGTAATGCTTCGTGTCAATTTTCAACTTGAAGGCCACATTCTTCATTTTACCAGATTGGTCCTCTTTTGATGGAGTCATCGGCCTTGACCTTTTAAAACTGGCCTCCGGTCAGCTCAAATAGGGCACGGAAGTAGAGAACATCGACTTTCATACATGTCCTGATGTAAATTTTACTTAGGTGGACTGCTCAGATGCACCACCTTTGGTCAGAAAAGCATTTTTGAAAATGCTCAGCGACAGGAAAAAAACCTTCGCAGACCCCAATGAGGCCTTGTTCTACAATACGTCGGTGGTTGCCACCATCAGAACCATTGATGAGACGCCCATTTATGCCAAACTTTACTCATATCCAATGGGGGCAGCTGATTTTGTAAATGGCGAAATCCAAGATCTGCTAAAAAATGGCATCATCCAAAAGTCGAAATCCCCCTACAATACCCCAATATGGGTTGTAGACAAAAAGGGCACCGACGAAACTGGCAGGAAAATGTTTGGTGTTGGATTTTCGCAAACTGAACATCTCGATGATATTAGGAAACTTAGGCAAGGCCAAGTATTTCACAACCCTGGACTTGAAGTCCGGTTATCATCAGATCACGATGGCAGAATGAGACCGTGAAAAGACTTCCTTTTCCGTTAACGGAGGGAAGTACGAGTTTCGCAGAATGCCGTTTGGATTAAAAAATGCAGCCAGCATTTTCCAAAGAACAATTGACGACATACTGCGAGGCAAATTTTGCTATGTCTATGTTGATGATGTTATCGTCTTTTCAGAGGACGAAAACTTCCACATTTCCCACAGAGCCTTCACGATGCAAATATGAGGGTATCAACAGAAAAGTCACGATTTTTCAAGAAAGCGTTAGCTTTTTAGGGTTCATAGTCACCAATAACGGGGCTACCACAGACCCAGAAAAAATAAAAGCCATTCAGGAGCCTAAAAACATATTCGAGGTCAGATCATTCCTTGGCTTGGCCAGTTATTATAGATGCTTCATAAAAGATATTGCATCCATAGCTCGGCCCATCACTGATCTTTCGAAAGGGGAACTTGGAAGTGTCAGTAGACACAGATCCAGGAACATCCAGGTGCAGTTCAACTGGCTTCCGAGGACGTCATCCTCAGATACCCCGACTACCAGAAGGCATTTGATCTAACGACAGATGCCTCAGCGTACGGCATTGGCGCAGTCCTATCCCAAGAAGGGAGACCCATAACAATGATCTCTAGGACCTTAAAGGACAGGGAAGTTAACTACGCTACCAATGAAAGGGAGCTATTAGCTATAGTTTCGGCACTGGCCAAATTACGCCACTATTTGTATGCAGTCAAAGATATAAATATCTTTACTGACCACCAACCGTTGACCTTCGCAGTGTCGGAATCCAATCCGAATGCGAAAATCAAGAGGTGGAAAGCCCGCATCGACGACTCCGGCGCTAACATTTTTTACAAGCCCGGCAAAGATAACCTTGTTGCGGATGCCCTCTGAAGACAACAACTTAACGTTGTGGAAGAGGAAGAGGCTTTTTCTAGCGCGGCCACAATTCACAGTGAGCTGTCGCTAACCTATTGAAACCACGGACAAGCCTTTGAATTGCTTCCAGAACCAGATAACTCTGGAGGAGGAACGCTTTCCGCTAAAACGCATCTTCGTCCTCTTTGGAAACAAGAGACGGCATGTGATTAACTTTTCCTGCAAAGAGTCATTACATGATGAACTCGCAGATATAATCGTTCCTAAAGGCGTAAACGCCATTCATTGTGACTTGCACACGCTGGCAATGATACAGGACGAATTGGTTCGGCAGTTTCCAGCCTCCAAATTTTGGCATTGCAAAAACCGTGTAACGGATATTTTTGCAGTTCCTGAGAGACGGGAAATCCTCACCGTCGAGCACAACAGGACCCACAGATCGGCCCAGGAAAATGTTAAGCAGATACTCTCCGAGTACTACTTTCCAAAGATGGCCAAGCTAGCCACCGAGATTGTAGCAAACTGCAAAACATGTGCGAAAGCCAAGTACGATAGGCACCCAAAGAAGCATGAGCTAGGCGAGACTCCGATCCCCTCTCATGTGGGAGAACTGCTACATATCGACATCTTTTCCACAGACAAGAAATACTTCCTCACTTGCATAGACAAGTATTCGAAGTTTGCAGTTGTGCAACATGTCCACTCTAGGACAATCGAGGATCTTAGACCGGCCATACTCCAAATCATGAACTTTTTCCCTAGGGCTAGAGTAGTCTATTGCGATAATTAACCTTCGTTAAATACGCACACCATCTCATCCATGCTTGACAACCATTTTGGTGTTAGCATTGCAAATGCCCCACCACTTCATAGCGTCTTAAACGGGCAGGTAGAGCGCTTTCGCAGCACCCTCTTGGAGCTTGCTCGTTGCCTGAAAATCGACGAGGAGATAACCGATACTGTGGAAATTATTTTATTGGCAACCGCCAAATATAATAAATCAATTCACTCTGTCGTTGACAAACGGACGGTCGACATCGTGCAAAAGCACCCAGACGACACACAGACGGACGTCCGGAATAAGATCGTTAGGGCACAAAATACGCTCAGGGCCTGGGAAAATGCCTCCCGACAATGCAGAACATTCGAAGTCGGCGAGAAAGTTTTGGTTAAGTCAAGCCGAAGGCTTGGCAATTAACTCACACCACTGTGTGAGGAAAAAGCTGTTGAAGCGGACCTGGGGACCACGGTCCTCATTAAGGGGAGGGTGGTCCACAAGGACAACATTAAATAATAATTCATTTTTTCTAATGTTTACACCTAGCCACTTGGCGTAAGTTTTCTTTTTTCCATATTTTTTCACCCCTAGCCACTTGGCAAAAGTTTTTTTTCCATATTTTCTCACCCCTGTCCACTTGGTATAAATTTTTGTTGTAATTGTGTTTTTTTCTTTATGGTTTGGTGGAGGGCTACAATATTTTAAAAAAACACTACAATACATCCAATATTACAGGTTCGCATTCGTATCCCTGTTAGTCCTGCTTACCGTAACATCGGGGCACGTCTCGGACTACTCGCAGGCCAAATATATTCCCATCATTGATGGTAGAATTTTAGTTTGGGAAGAATTCGCGTTCGTGACACACTCGGCGAATCTCTCAGAATATAGGTGGAAGAAAAGAATGGCATGACCAGCATGATTCCCCAGTCACACATGCAGAAACTTTTGAGTGTCAATGTCGCTCATCTGCGTGACCTGCTCGACTCGTTGAGCATCCACCACAGAGTAGCTAGGAGTTTGGATTTCCTAGGAGCTGTGTTAAAGGTAGTGGCAGGAACGCCAGATGCAGAGGATTTCGAAAAAATTAAACTTAATGAATTTCAGTTAATAAATGCAAACAATTGGCAGATAAACATCAATAGTAAAGTACAAGACCTAATTGATAGTACTACTACCAACGTCAGCCAACTTCTGAGGTCAGCCTAGGGAACCCAAGTTGACACGGGGCATCTTTATGAGATGTTATTATCCCGGAATAGAATGATTAGTATGGAGCTGCAAAACTTATTACTAGTGATAGCTCTAGCTAAGGCCAACATTGTGAGCCCTACTATACTAGATCATGCAGACCTAGAAGATATGTGGATAGAAGAGCCCGCAGATTTTGTCATTAAATTTCCAATAATCAAATCGTCGTGTCATAACACGATGCTCAGGCTGGAGGACAAAATAATAGCTGATTGCAATGGAGCGTCAGGGACAGGGACCAGAAGAGGGTCCCAGGAGTAGCCAGCTCGACCTCCCTGAACATTACTATGGAGCACAACATCCTCAGTCTTCCGTACCTTCACCGCTTGAGTGAGCGTAATCTGGAACACATCAAGTGAGTCGGGGAGAATATCAACGACTATCATTTACATCAGATAGTACGGTTTCACCTATCGGCGAGTCATCCAGGCCAGGAGAGCTACGGCCCAGATAGCAGATAGTTAACTAAGTTAACCGGGCGATGACAATGACCGATCGTCCGAAAATTCACTCCGGCCAAATTGCTGACACAGCGTCTGGCCGGAAGCCCGTTCATAGCCGGCAAGCACTACCCGTTGGAGTGGCCGCTATGAGTCTCTTTTTATGTTAGCTTTAAGTTCAGTTCAATTTTGATATTCACCGAATAGCACAAGCTCATTCAATATAACTCCGGCAACCGCCGTTACCATTTTATCATTTACAAACTGACTGAATCTCTAGGCCAGCAGGTTAAGAAGGGCAGTCACCCTTCCATCCTAAACTTCGTAATTCACCATTAGAGAGAAATAACTAACCGGACTTCTGTACCGAGACAGCGGCGAGTGAACCTCTACAATAAAAATTACTAATTTACTTATACCTTATAGGGTCGGAAACGCTTCCTTCTATATGTTACATACTTTTCAACGAATTTAGTATACCCTTTCACTCTCCGAGTAACGGGTATAATTATGTATTATAGAAATTTCCAGACATGCATACAAAATGGGTTAATATTATAAAGATTCATAGAGAGATTAAAAAAGATTCATAGAGGGGTTCGCTTTTTACAAAAACATTGGCAAAGACTTATATTGACTTAAATACTTTACATAGACAGAATGCCAAGATTTGAAAAAGATTTTTTTTAATTAATGAACAGCTCAGTCTATGGGAAAAATATGGAAAATCCTTAAAAACGTGTAGATATTAAATTGGTAACTACATGGGAGTCTACAGATATTCATAAATTCGGTCGAAAAAAACATTGTCCTAAAAATATAGTTTCAAAATTCAATTTTCATAGTGCAACTAAAATAAATGACGAGTTATATGCCATCCAAATGAAAAAACTTTCGGTAATATTTGATAAGCCAATGTATTTGTGTTTTGCTGTATTGGACTTAGCAAAGTGGAAAATGTATGATATTCATTACCATTACTTGAAAGCTGCACTTCAAGAAAGTTTAGTTTTCAATTACATGGATACAGACTCATTCATCTATACTATAAAAACTGATTTTTATAAGGATATTCCCGGTGATATTGAATCCAAATTTGATTTATCCGATTATTCAGATAGTAGAATCGATTTATATAATTTAACAAAAGTTAATAAAAAAAGAGGTTAGGATATTTTAAAGATAAGTTAAATGGGAAACCAATAAGTGAATTTATAGGTCTATGCTCCAAAGTTTATAGTTATAAAATAGATGAAGTTGAAAAGTCTCATAATAAAGCATTGGAACTCCACTATATGGTTGTAGGACAATGATTAGATCAAGGGCACAAAAAATATCAACAAATGGGGTATATAAGAATGTTCTTTGTGCTAATAATAGTAACAGAAAGTTTAAACATAATGAAACAGAGTTTACAATATTAAATCACGACGATTATGGCACATTATCAATAAAACATCAAAGGTTAATAGGAAAGGTTATTATCGATAGTATCAATTTCTTAGACATTGAAAATATATTTTTAAGAGATATAATAAAGGAAAGAAATACAGATAATAATACATTAAATGAATTTAGAGATAAGCGAGAAAGCATAGAAAAAGAATTATTTTATAAGTCAATTGAATTGGAAATGTTATATTTTGATCGAGATTGTGGTAAATATCAGTAAAACAAAAAAAAATTTTAAAAACATTTATAATATATTATTAAAATTGTTAATATACACATCATAAAATTGTACATATATACACATGTAAATATAAGATTTAAAATAAAAAATGAAAAAATTAACAAAACAAAAATTAAAATTAAGTATAACATTGTCTTTTCATTTGGTATTTTGTACTATAAAATTTCATCTTTATTTACCCATCTGGCTTCGTCCATTGGAAAGCCAAGCCAATTTACCAAAAATTTATCCCCTTTTCGCTTTAAAAATTTTCTCAACTAGAACTCAACTATCAACTTATATTTCCCATTGAAGCTAAACTCACGCCACATTGACTCTTTGAGGGTTCTATTAAAACGCTCAACAATTGATTCCTTTAGAGTGCTGAACGTGGACTAATAATTTATATCATAACGTTTCATTAATTGTTTAAATTTTGTATTAAAAAACTCTTTTCTTTATCCTCTTCTACATTTTTTGGAGTTCCGTGACCTGATTATAAGATTTTCTCCATTGCTTTGGAAACATCATTGGCATTTTTTGATTGTAATACTTCAGCCCAAGCAAATTTAGAAAACGTATCAATTACATTTAATAAGTATCGATAACCCCTGTTAGATGTTGAATAACCACCCATTTCGACCAAATCTGCTTGCCACAGGTCGATTGTTCCCTTCGTAATGACTCGCCTTCGTTGCGAGACGGTCCGTGCAACTCGTTTACAATTGCTCGTTTTCGAATAGGTGTAAAGGCTACACCTTCTATTTCAATTGTTGTGTTTTTTGGTATCGCTGTCGGTTTTGTTACATACTTCAAAATATAATCCTCAATAACTTTTATCTTTTCAAGAACTTTCTCAAATATTTGATCAGTACTATCTGCTCTCTTGTTATAGACATCTATTTTATTTTCAAGATTTGAAATTTTTGCCAGTCGACGATGAATACTTTCATTTACAAGTTGTCTTAGTTCTTCGCCCAACTTTCTGACACACTCATCTGTATATTGTTTTGTTGTCAAGTCGTTGTCATCTAAGGGTTTAATGGCGTTTTTGACACTTTTATTTTGAACGTTTAGATTATCATCAGTATCAATTAAAAAAGTTTGTTAACAGACATGATGATTATAAGTAAAAATCTTTTTGTGTTGAATATATATATACTTGAATTAAACCATAATTCCCTGCTCTCGCAGTTCCTCTATTATTGAGAAAATATCAGTTTATATCGACCTAAATATGAGTAGTTGAAAAAAATAATAAAACCTATTAAAGGAATGGGATATCACACTTTCTCTCATAAAGATGGTGTATTAGACCCCAGAGAAGGCAACAATAATTCTATAATGATATTTGATGATGTAGCTTGTGAAAAACAAGAGAACATAAGATCTTATTTTTGTATGGGTCGTCATAAGAATATTGATTGCTTTTATTTATGTCAAACATATACCCATATACCTAAACACTTGATTCGTGACAATGCCAACTTTATTATAATGTTTAAACAAGACGATTTAAATATGCCGAGTTGCGGGCCACATCCGGTGGGCAACACACGGAATAGAGAAACTGCCGACTCTGCACTCCGATGACAATCACCCGGAGCCCGGCCAGAAGTGCTCAACATGCGCAATGAAGAAACCGCCGGCTCTGCACTCTGTGGGCAATCACCCAGAGCCCGGCCAGAAGAGGCCAACACGCGCATAAAGGAAATCGTCGACTCCGCACTCTGTAGACAATCCCACGGTTCCAGCCAAAACACTCGCACAGGGAGTGATCGTCAGCAACCGGATATCAAACGCTGATCCGGCACATTGGCGACAGCGCTGCGAGCAGACGAAGACTTCTAGCTGCAGCCGGATCAGACCTTTAGGTTAGTTTTAATTCATACTCCGCAGCCGTAGCTGTGTAATAATCAAATGTTATAAAACCAATTATATCATCCTCTGGCTTAACAGTTTTAGGAGAAATAAATGTGTAACAACCAAATATTGTAAACACAATTACTATCCTTTACCTTAATAGGTTTACGAAAATAAATAAGTGAAACTTAACCATTTGATTTATTACTTAACGGATCCCTGGCCCAGGGCTCGAGTGAAAATGAGAAAGAATATAAAGGTCGGTACAAAAATAACTTATATATAGAGATCATATTAATACAGATATGGGATATAACACATTCGTGGAAATGGGAAAGGTTTTGATCAGTTTATTTTGATTTAAAAAGTTATAAGATTTGGTATAAAAATAGAATAAAACACAAACACAGTTTAACAACAGATTTCATTATGTCTAGATCAATGACTGAATGAAAATAGTTCTATTATAAATACAAACTACTTTCCGCCAATTGAATTGGATGGACGTTTTGAGTGTGCATTAATAGATTTTAATATGTACAATTCAATCCAAAATATGGATGAAAAAACAATTTCTTCCATATTGGAACTAATGTACTCACAATTCCTACGGGATCCTATGAATTAAGTGATATAACTGATTATATTAATAAAATACTTAAGATTACGGAATTAAAAAAAAATTATTAAAATTTCAACTAGAAATAACCAGCACTCGAGAGCCGGTTTACTTTATAAGGAACGATCAATTGGTCAACTTTTTGGTTTTGATAAAAGAGTTCTAGAGCCACACCCAACAAAAAAATATATATCAGATCAGACTCTTATTATTTTAAAAATTAATACTATTCGCTTGGAATGTAACATTATTGGTGGTTCATATGTAGGCAATACACCCAATCATACGTTACACGAATTCAGTATTAATGTTCTTCCTGGCTATAAAATGAATGTGACACCAATCTTGCCAATCAACTGTGATGAAATAAGCACACTCTCCATACGCATCGTACATCAAAACGGAGATTTAGTAAATTTGCGTGATGAAAACGTATCAATTCGGATGTATATTCGCATGATAGAATGATTATTCATAATAAAAGACCTGGTTCATACACTCAACCAAGCATTACTAATTGTAAAGCAATAGGAAGAGGATCAACTCTAAAAAGAAGCTCACTAACTTTAAAAAATAAATTATATTTAAAGTCTCTAAGCTTCAAAGTTAAAAATTAATATAAATATACAGGAAGAAAACAATGAATGAAATTTTAAATGTTCGAGAAAAAGTTCGAGAAAAGTTTCGGATGAAAGTATTTCGAAAAAAGAGTTTCATACCTCTTCATCGTATAATCAAACATTCAAGCTAAACAATGAAATTCGAATTACTATCCAAAATCAAGTCTTGTATGTGCTCCCTCATGAAAGTTACCTGAATTTTCAAGGAATTATTAGAAAAGATACAGCAGGCGGCCCTACAGCTTATCAGCTGTACGTTACCACTTTTATTTAAAATAATTGTATGGCTTACTTTTTGGATGAAATCAAGTACGAAACAAATGGATGCGAGATTGATAGAACTAGCCTACATATTGCATTTCGTAGTTGGGACTCCAACGTTAACCCAAAATTAGGACAAGGAACCCACCACTATTGGAATGTTAAACTATTAGCATATTGGGAAAGACTGAGATTTGCAATGATGGGATTTACACTAAACGGAAAACATATCACAAATAATTTATCAAACTTGAAGGTTCATTTAAATTCTGAATCATACCCATATGATAATTTAAGTGTTGATTTCAATAAGAATCAGTTTGCTTACCTATATGAAATGTATTCAAGATTTCAATCCAGTTGATACAATCGAGGGTCACAGCCATTTTTAACACCAACGAAATTCAAAATTGAAAGCTCCAATTATCGTAATTGATCTATGTGGGATATGGGTATATTAAGGTATTACGCAGCCTATTTAATTTCATATGGGGACACACTGTTTGAAATTCCACAACCTCGTAGCTTTTTTCCATCAGCCAAAACGCCATATAGAACTGTCTCTTTTCATCAAAGAATGTCTATACCCATCACCAGCTTCCTAATAGAAATTGCGCCTTACTAATTTAAGTTGAAGTCAGTAGATTGCGAAAATTGAAGAGAGCAAGTGTCATCTATAGAGTGCGGAAGTCGTGAAGTTTAATATCTTTAATTTACCTTTATATATATCCGAAATAAACATTATCAATTTGTACTACCCTACAAATTATTGGGGGCTCGTCCGGGATTATGAAAGGAAAAAAGAACAAAGAGAAAACTGTGCGTTAACACATCGAAAACTGTCGCGACGAAGAATGCAGTGAAGACTGAGAAAAATTAGAAGTAAAAACTGAAAAGCGTTGAATGTAATTGTTAAACAAGAACAGATAAAGACGAGGAAAATTTAAAAAGTTAAAAAGATCGACTAACGTTGAAGCAGCAAATTGGTGTACACAGACTACAAAAGTGTCAAAACTTTTGCAAAAAACTCTACTGTGAGCGTACCCAAAAACTAACTCGAAAAAAAAACTTGCAACGCAAAATTTGCGCAGTAGAGAAAAGAGAACGACGATATACAGCAGTGGACTGGCCACTTGCTATTTTTGCGACAACAAAAGTTTTCCTGTGGCGAAAAGAGGAGCTGCAAGAACTTGCAAACGACGCAATCCGCAAAAAAGAGACGAGCAAGAAGTGGCAACGAGACGAGCACGCAGTGCAGCGTGACGACATCGTAGAAGAGTACGAGCTGGAGTAGCAGAGTGGACTGGATTGCAAGCAGACGTAGAAGACAACAAAATCCAATTGGGTGTGGTGAGCGACTGAGGCGATTTCATATATTTAATCTGATTTGAATTTTTTTTGAATAGACGAAATTAAATTCTTACTTTGTTGTATAAAAACAATTAAATATTGAATTGTACCACTGTTTGTTTCTTGAACGTATTACTATGGATGCTAGAACAATCCTCGCTATGACTGTGCCTCTACTAAGGGCAAAGTTATCCAAACTAGGTTTGTATACAACTGGCAGAAAAGGAGCTTTGCAGGAGCGGTTGTTCGATCATTATGCATTAGATGTGGCTGACGATGAGGACGGCGAGGCTGATAGGGAAGTTGTGAGTATTAGTAGTGCTTCCAATTACCAAGAGAGTAGCTCGAGATTTACACTACTCGATATTCAGGAAAGTGTTTCATCATTTTCAGGCTCCGAACAGGAAGTCGTCAATCACTGGCTGTCTGAATTCGATGACGTTGCAGTTACCGTGGGTTGGGATAATTTGCAGAAATTAATTTATGCTAAGCAACTTCTGATTGGAGCAGCCAAGCTCTACATTAAATGTACAAGGGGAGTTAGGGGTTGGATTGAGCTGAAAAACGCGTTGAAGGAAGAATTCGGAAAAAGCTATGTTCGGCAGAGATAGACAAGAGTTTGCGCAAAAGGCAAAAACAACCAAAAGAGACGTGCCTCGAGTATCTCTATAGTTTAATGGATAAATCTTGATGAGGAAAGTCTAGTATCGTACTTCATAGATGGCATTCCAGATAGCCGAGTCAACGAGCGAATTCCATTAGGGAACTTAAAGTCGAATTAAGCATTTACAAAAAGATGAAGGGTATTTTCAAAGGAAATGCTTTAAGTGTAATAGCGAAGGCCATATTGCTAAGGATTGCAAAGGCGAAGTAATATGTTTCAAGTGCAACAAGAAAGGACAAATCTCTAAAAATTGCGAGGGAATAAAGAAACTATTTCCGTTAAGAAAGAGTTTGCAAACATACTGGAAGTAAAAGCGGCGAAGGGACTCATTTACAAAAAGATAAAAGCTGAAGGAATGACATTCATAGCGATGATTGATTCGGGATGTGAATTGTGTTTGATAAGAGAGGACATTTTCAGAAGTTTTGACGGCTTGAAGCTAAAGCCAGTAGTTAAGCACCTGAGAGGTATCGGTAAGGGCGAACTTGTGATCGTAGGATGTTTCGACGTCGATCTTGAAGCTGTTGGTGTATGCTTCTCGGTAACTTTCCATGTCGCCAAACAGAACGAACTCGAGTACTCTGCGGTTGTGGGAAACGATGTGCTACAGTCAGTCGACGTAATGTTCAGTTCCAACGGCGTCGAGTTCAGGGCAAAAGAGAGAGACTTTGCATCGACATTTAATGGAATGTGTGTCACGGAGATAGTCGAGAAAAGTTCTGTCCTAGATAAAATTAATTTATCTCACCTGGCCGACAATCAAAAACTAAAGGTACAGGAAGAGGAGAAATAGATCGCAGCTACCCAGTCGCCCTCCAAAAAGACCAGGAAGCAACCAGTGAAGGAGGTTCCACCGTCGAGCGAGGAAGACGCTGAGGAGCAGATCGACGATCAGGTTGAGGACGATAGCGACTCCGAGGCAGAAGACGCGGCTGATTTAATTGATGATGAGGCTGAGGAAGATGAAGATGAGAATAGTGACGAAGAGGAAGATGATGACGAGAAGGTAGAGCTAGAAGAGGTTTAAAAGACCTCAGACGCGGGGAAGGAAGGAGACTCCGACAGAGATGATGAAGCCCCTGTAGAGGAGCCTGTTTCCAAGAAAGGCAAGGAAAGTAAGAAACCTGGGGAATCGAACTTTGAAGGATTAAAAAAAAGAGCAGAATTCCTAAAGTGTCCGTTGGTAGGATTCCCATAGGAACTCCAATAAATCAGATCGTCTATGCCGCGAACTTACCAAATGAATACAAACACAAGGAGGTGGTCACCTTATTCGCCAAGTTCGGACCGATCTATGCAGTGCACCGTATCACTAATAAGTTGGGTTCCAATCCAGTCATTGTGGCCTTTGATACGCTATGAGCAAAAGCCGCTTTGCAAGCCAAGCATAAGGCGCTGAAAAAAATGGAAAAAATGTTTTGACCGTATCTCAGGCGAAGGACAAGGAAGCTTTAAATGATCGCACAGTTGTGGTTGCCCTGTGTAGACCAAATGTCACCAAAAAAGATATCAAGAGCTTTATCTAGAAAGTAGCTCCCTTGGAGGATGAAACTTTAACTGCTAACCGCCTTATCCCCAGAGCATTTGTACGTTTGGAGTCAGTAGATGATATTCCCAAAGTCCTAAAACTGAACAGCACCGAGCACTTTTCTCGCTTTATTACGGTGCGACCTTTTTCGTTCAAGGCGTTGTCAAAGTCCAATGAACTTACCCTGGTCGTCGAAAATGTAGGCAGGCACGAGTCTTACAGCTGCGATGCCTTGGAGAGGATATTCAAAAAATGTGGCGAATTGGACTATGTTGACGTTGTGTGCAGCAAGGCAGTTTTAGCTTTCGTCACATTCAAGCAACCTGAAGGAGATACATAGGCTATTGCAAAACTCCAAGGGAAGACTGTTAACAATGCGAAGCTAAAGCTGAAGCCCTATCATGTCAGTAGCTCGGGGAGGGCTATTCTAGTGACAAACTTGACGTCAGATACTACTGAAGCTGACCTTAGGCAATTGTTTACCAAGAGCGGCGAAATCGAGATCATCCAGATGTTAGGCATTAAGGCCGTAATAAAGTTCACAACTGATGAAGGCTTCTGTAAATCATTCTTGACCAACGAAACTATCGTCAACCGCGTACCTATTTTTATCGAGCCCAACTCTCTGCTGAAGCACAGATTAATGCAAAGACGCACTGCAAAAAGCCACGCCCCCGGAAAGTTCCAGAAGAACACATTTGGCCACAAACCTTTTAATAAGCGTCCGTCACATGAAAATGGGGGCAATCCGTTTATAAAAAGGAAGTTAGAAACTGAACTGAACACAGTATGGAACTGGAATGAAACTTCGTCCAAAATTTTTCGGCCCTTACAAAGTAACTAAAAAACTTAATCACGGAAGGTAATCAGGAGGGACCAAACATTACTACGACAGCAGCCGAATACATAAAAAAATGGGGTTCATTCAGGGGCGAATGAAGATTCAGGATAGCCGATTGTGGGATATGGAAATATTAAGGTATTAAGCAGCCTATTTAATTTCATATGGGGACACACTGTTCGGAATTCCACAACCTAGTAGCTTTTTTCCATCAGCCAAAACGCCATATAGAACTGTCTCTTTTCATCAAAGAATGTCTATACCCATCACCAGCTTCCTAATAGAAATTGCGCCTTACTAATTTAAGTTGAAGTCAGTAGATTGCGAATATTGAAGAGAGCAAGTGTCATCTATAGAGTGCGGAAGTCGTGAAGTTTAATATCTTTAATTTACCTTTATATATATCCGAAATAAACATTATCAATTTGTACTACCCTACATCTATCATATCAAAATGAAACAGTAAAATCTGGTCCTATTGACGTGAGAATTTCAATAAACTGAAGACACCAAGTGACGAATATACCCAAGCTTATTGTCTACTTATACACCCCCCTTAAACTGATTAGTACAACGAGTTGTTTGATATTTTTTGAAAATGATTAAAGATATTGTATCAATTGATATTCAAGGTTTCTTTGACAATTACAATAAATTTATTCTTAAAGAAATTGAAGTACTAATCGAAAAAGAAACAAACTTGAACAATAGTTTTGTTATGGAACCACCATATGATTTCGAATTTTTAAATACAAAATCTCGAACCACTGCAAACTGGTTAACAAATAAGCATCATAAAATTGCTTTGGACGATGGAAAAAACAGTTTTGCACAAACGCTACGATATCTGAAGGCAAGAACTATTGGAAAACAAATTATCTGTAAGGAAATGGAAAAGAAACGTTTTCTACAGTCATTTTTTGGAAACCATGATTTTATTAATGTTGAGGGCATACAGTGCCCATCATTAAACCGGTTTAGAGGAAACAGATTGCAAAAATCATGATAAAAGTGTCGTTAGTGCTCTATTCAATGCTTACAACATTCCAGATTTTCGTAAAAGTATTTCAAAATAAATAAAAACACATCTACTTGCATTCACATCATTTTGAAGCTGAGACCACTTTTGACAAGACCTGTTTCTTGAAAACCATTTCAATAAATAATGAAATTTCTTGAAGAAATGGATAATTTTGTTCTACAATTTAATGGGAAGATATTTGATAATCATTTCCAATACCTTCTTAAAACAAAAATGATGTTCATGAATCAAGGTGCACAAGATCTGAAAAGAATTAAATGTGGTGAACACTTTACATTCTATAACACCGATTCGAGACTGGAAACATGCACATGCCCCTTCTATGTAAATCAATAAATGTATCAATAATTAATAAATAAACGTATTATGTGAAATGATAAAAAAATGTCTCAAGCAGGCGGTAAAGAGAATCATTTTTAAAACTTAAAGTAATGGATGTACACTATGTATTCGAATCAAATTAAATTGTTTCTCAAACAGTTTGATAGAGTTGTGCAAAATTCTCACTATCTGCGACATTTCCTTATTAATTCAAAACTACTTGAGTGTGAATAAGTTAAAATGATTACTTCCATGGCTTACACCTGGAAACATGTATCTGGAGAAAGGACTCAGCTACGAAAGGAATCGACACTTGTGGATGTCATAAAAAATTTGAGTACAAAAGGGAGGCAGCAAACATTATGAACATATATTATAATCTAAAAAAAAGAATGAGAAGAAAATAAAAAATACAAAAAGTACTTCAGACTATATAACGTTAGACCAGTTTTCAGATAAATAATTAATAATTTCATCATATATTGAAAACTAAAAATAAGACACAAAAACACTGAAATAAAGAAACAATAAAATATACACATTTTTTTGTTAAAGGAAATATCTGTTTTATTGATTTCAGTTAACATGGGAGCAAAAAAAAAAGATTTTTATATTTGAATTTTGAATATTTTTATTTTATTTTATTTCAGTTTATTTTCATACAATTTTTATTTAAATATCTAAGCTATTGGCAACATTTATTAAAAACTTATCGTCTTCATCTTTCAGTAAATCTAAATACTAAGTCATCCGCTTTTATATCGTCAAAGAGGTAGTCGTCGTCTGGAAAAACAATTTCTTCCGGGTCATCTATATCAATCCTTTGAGTACATTAAAAGTGTTCATACAAAAACTCATTTCCAAATACATCCATCGATTCATCTCCAAATGGGAAATCTTCCCATTTGAGTGATTCCAACTCTTATGGAATCGTTGCGAATACTGCCCTCAGGTTCCTGTCTATGATGTCATATTCGTCTAGCGCCATTATACAGTTTGGCTCCGAGGCTTCAATGACCACCACATCGGAGTCTTGGTCAAGGATTTCGACATCCGCCAAGAGTTGCAAAGCTTGAACCGAATCGATGAATTCTACGGATATTACACTCATGGTGATATGTATGATTTGGTGCTCCTGACGAACTGATGCTGAATAATTTGACTGTTCTCATTTTTATACATAAAGGGATTCCTTCCGCGTGTATCTGATGACCAATAAATATTATTGATTTCATTTACAACTCACACTTTAAGGATTCTCTCAAGCTGCGTGTACACTTCCCGAACGTTTGGATACCAATAAGTATATCGTCCATGTAGTGAATCATGTCTGTTTCTTTACTCTTTCTTTAAACAGCGGGCGCGTTTTTCAACCCGAATGGAAGTCGCTTGAACTCGTTCAATCCGGCTGTGGCGATGAAGGCAGTAAAGTTTCGACTCTCTGGGGCTATCTTAATCTGATAATATCCACTGTTGAGGTCCAGGGATGAAATGTATTTAAATCTTTTAGCATCCTGCAGACGCTCCTCGATTTTCGGTACTGGGAAATTTCCTTCCTGATCAGCTTGTTTAGGCGGCGATAATCGACACACATACGATCGCTACCATTCGGGTTCTTGATGAGCACCACCGGGCTGGCGTGCTCGAATGTGGATGCTGTGATGATGTCCTGTTTGAGAAGCTCGTCAACCATTTTGCTGACGACTTCCTTCTTTGGCTCGGAAACTCGATATGGGGCTTGAGCTACTGGCTGACTGCTCACGACGATAATGTCTGCTTTAACTACGCTTGTGTTTTCAATGCCTTCTAATCCTGTCGAAAAAACATCGGCGAACTTCTCCAGCAAGCTGCGCATTTGCACACTTTAGGTTTCGTTGAGGAAATTGTCCAAAAGCACGCAGATTCTCCTGGTGAAAAGCTTGGCCTGATATCCGGCTCCTAAGCGCATAACATTGGAGGCTTGGCATGCTCCATTTGGCTCGTGGAATTTGTTGCATTTGGTACAGCGTGACTTTTTCCTCTCTTTCGGGCACGAATTGGCGAAGCGCCCCATATCTCCGCAATTGTAACACTTCAGGGACTCCTTCGACCTGAGCGGCTTAAGATCGCTGTTTGGTTTTTGCTCAAAGATACCGGCTTTTGTTGAAAATTCTTTCTTATTTGCAAATAAACGACCTCTGTTAACAAAATAAGATTCGTCTGCGTCACGGAGTTGCTTCATGGTCGAGAAATGAATGGCTGCAATACTCCATAGCAATTCTTGATGCTGTAGACCTGAGCGGAGGTATCTTATGACCACTGTTTCGCTGAGCTTGTACCGCACCCCAAGGGCGGACATCTTAAAACAGCATTCCTTTACCGTCTCCTTTGATCGCATGGTTGCATTGGCCATGCTGAAATGCACTTTAGCTTCGTCTGGGTTTGCGCCGAACTCGTCCTGTATGGGTTTTAGACGTGTATAAATGGCGAGCAATAGGAACTTCTCTTCCCACTGATGCGCATCAACTTCCTTGTTGACGCGATCGATGAACTGAAATGGCGTTGTCGTCGCTGTGAGCCCCACGGTTGCTGGCAGCTCTACGTCTTCCGATAGTTCAAAATCTATAAGCCTTTGAACCAACTCGGCTCTTGTGCCGGAAACGGACACGTTTCTCGAACGTAGCAGGAACCTTAACTCGTCGCCTTTAAGATCCACTATTCTTGGCATTATTTACTATTCTTGAACTTACTTTTAGCTAAATAGGCAGTTTTCTTGTGCGAACGTGACAACAATAACTACCTCGTGAGCGAGACAACTATACATATGTACCTCGCGAGGCTTGAAATTCACCAACACCCACAACTCCTGTGTATGTGTATATGTGCTCTGGTTTCTAGAGACTTCTTCTGAGACTTCTGCGGCCACAGGCTCACTAAGAATCCTCTCCGTCTGCTTTGCTTCCACGGGCTCACTAAGATTCCCGATCCTTCTGCTTGGTTCTACGGGTTCACATAGATTCCCGATCCTTTTGCTTGGTTCCACGGGTTCACTTAGATTCCCGATCCTTTTGCTTGGTTCCACGGGTTCACATAGATTCCCGATCATTTTGCCTTGAATCCGTCTGCCACGTAGAAATGGAACACATCCGTTATTTGCAATTTCCTTTGTCACATAGACCTTTGGGAACACATCCCATTGCAAACTTTCCACGCCGATGATTCTTGCTGGTTTTCCTGGAACTCTAGCACAACTTTTCCGCTCCACGCATATCCAACCTCAACTATCCCACTTCTGAACTGTGAAGAGTAGGTTTTTGAGTGGTATGTAGTTTATTATTATGTGGATAATTGAGTAGGAATTAAATCTATAAATCGCTCTGCACACGTTGTTTTACTCTCTTTCTATCGTCCCTTAGCAACACTACTAACTAGGCGTTTCCCAACACTATCGGGCTATCGATATGGATGCGAATTAGGCGCTGTTTACAGAATTTCAAAATTTTTAAAATAAATTAGACGTGTTGTAGTGGGGCGGTGTTGCCGGAAAAAGATGCCTCTTAATGGTGGTGGAAGTCGGGGGAGTCGTGGAATCGCCTGTCTGCTTTATTCACTTCATACAAGAAAACTGACTTAACTTAACTTAGCATAAGAAAAAGACGATCGCCGACGGCCGACCGCAGTTGGACCCGAGAGAGCGAGAGTGCAAGATTTTGCAGAGAGGGGCGAGGGCGGATGCGCTCTTCAGCGCGGATGCGCTCTTTAGCGTGGATGCGCTCTTCAGCGCGGATGCGCTCTTCACGCGCTCTTCTTCGGCGGCACATTGGCCCCACACCTGAATATCCCGCCCCCCTTGCAATCACTCGGGTTGCAACAGCTCCCTCGTCGCTACGGTTGGTGACAGGCTCCGGACACGACCCATCCAAAAACGGTGCTCTGGGCCACCGGCAGCCCGTCCTGGATCTTCAGGAACCCCGGCTGTATGATACGCGGGTACATATCAGCGCCCAGGACAACGGAGATCGTCGCTGGCAGATAGAACCGCTCATCCGCCAATGTCACGCCTCGGAAGTGGGCACGCACCGCCTCGCTCAGCTCTCGAGACGGCGTACGAACGCGCACGTGAGGCTCGATTTTGAAAACGACCTCCAGCCGAACGCTATCATCCGTTTTGGAACCCACGATGGACGAACGAACTTGTTCGCCGCTAGCGATGCGTCTATGCAGCTTGAGGGCGTACACGGGTCGATAAAGGCCCCCGTGTTGAAGATCCGGGTCCCGGTGTCAATGCGCACTAGCGCGGTCGGCAGAACGTTGACGCTGTTCCGCTGCAGCAGCGACGATAGGGTGGGCGCAGCGGCTGCGTCCTGCGGGGTCCCTTGGCGAGAGGCGGAAAGTTGCCTAGGCGCGAATGACGCGGTCGGACGAGCGGTGGACGGCACCCGATGAGTGGCGGACGAAGGCCGTGGAGCACCTGAAGCTTGCCGGGCAGTGGCGGAAGAATGCTGATGAGCTGCCGACGAGCGCCGGGAAGTCGATGGCCGTGGACCGGCTTGTGAGTCCGGCCGAGAAGCAACCGCGCCGGGAGTTGACGGACGACGGCTGAGCGCCCGCTGAGACACTCCGTGTACTGTCTCCCACGCTCCGTGAACGGTGCTCCTCTTGACGCGGCTGGCGCCGAGCTTGCGGCTTCTCTACGAGGTGCAGCAGCGAGTGGTGATCCTGACCACACGTTCTACAGCAGTCCCCACGCCGGCACGATCCGTCGGAGTGCTCGTGAGCCAGGCAGTTGGAGCAATACCGGTTCATGAGAACCGCCCGGAGCCGCTTCTCGGCGCTGAGACGTAGAAAGCGCCGACATTGCTTCAAAGGATGGATCCCTCTGCAGACTCGGCATCGGTAGGACTGTGTACCTCGAGTACATCTGCTCTCCAGTGACTGGGCGCTGCGTGGACGTGGCGACATCGTGCTGAATATGACTGGCGGAACTATGATGGAGAAACAAAACAGCGTTATCAGAATTGGTGTGAAGTTCGACTTGAAATTACGGGCAGAGCTACGAGACAGCACAATGAACAGTGACATTGGAACGGAAGAAACGCATAATTATTGTGGGAAGGCGGACGCGTCCATCGACGGGCCGCTTGACGAGCCCTCGCGCGGTGCGGATGTCAATCACGCGTACATGGCCATTGGATCCTGGATACACCGCGTCAATCCTGCCTAATCGCCACTCATTGGACGGAAGGTTGTCCTCCTTGATGACCACCATATCCCCGACGCGGAGATTCCTCGTAGGGGCACGCCACTTGTTCCTCTTATGGAGCTCCTTGAGGTACTCTTCCTTCCATCGCAGACGAAATTGCTGTTGAAGAGCCTTCAGGTGCTGCCAGCGATTAATAATTGACGTAGTATCCCCCTTTAGCTCGGGTTCGACCGTGACGAGAAGAGGACCTCCCACCAGAAAGTGCCCGGGTGTAAGAGCCATCAGATCAGCAGGGTCTTCGGACATTGGCGCGAGCGCCCGCGAAATTAGGCACGCCTCGATCCTCGCCAGGAGAGTAGCCAGCTCCTCAAAGGTGTATTTCCGTGTGGCGGTGGACTTGTAGAACAAGTTCTTGAAGCTCTTGACGCCTGCCTCCCACAGGCCCCCCATGTGGGGGGCTCCCGGAGGAATGAAATGCCAGAGAAGCTGCTGGTGACTGTAGGCACCTGTCACAGCCCCTTTTAGGCTCTGGAGAAAATCGCGAGATAGCAGGGCAGCTGCCCCCACAAAGGTCTTCCCGTTGTCTGACTGCACTTGACGGGGGCATCCTCTCCGGGACACGAACCGAGCGAAAGCAGCCAGAAATTTCTCGGTCGTAAGGTCCGACGTAGGCTCTTAATGGATGGCCTTAGTGGAGAAGCACACAAACACCAACACATACCCCTTTGTGATGAGGCAGGCTCGCCCCGTATAGTTCTTTATCTGGAAAGGACCGGCATAATCCACACCTGTGTACGTGAATGGGCGCGAGAAGGACGTCCGTTCCTTCGGTAGCTCTCCCATGAGTTGCGTCTGCAACTTCTTCTCGTGGATGACACATACCTTACAAGCATAGAAGACGGACTTGACCAGCCTTGCGAATCCATGAAGGGGTTCAGATTTTGAACCGGACTGGACGCTGATACTGGACGCTTTTCGCTTAAGCAGCCCATTTCAGAGACGAAGTGTCTGCGCTGAGTGACGGAAACTAGAAGACGTTCAGCCGACGTAATCTCATTAGCAGTCAGGTGCTCTTCGAACGGAGAGCGTATCTTCCGCGCGCGCTGGATGAAGCGACAAACATAGGCAAGGACACGTAGTGCCTTGTCCAGTGTTGAGAAACGTTCAAGGAGATCTTCGGGGGGCGCCTTCGCGACATGGACCTTGACTGCTCGCTTCTCGAGTCCAGTCACGGGGGCCTCGTTGCCTTGAGTGGGCCACTCGCTGCGAGGCCCTCACAGCCAGCCAGGCCCGTGCCACCACAACTGGTTATCCGCAAGGTCTTGGAGAGCTAGTCGAGTCCGTCCAACAGTATGGGGCAGATGCGGGCCCTGGCATCATTGGCAGAACGGCGGTGGCCATTTCCGACAGCAACAAGGCGCCGCACAGCTCTAACCGAGGGAGCGACACCGTTTTAACTGGGGCCTCTGGAGTCTTTGCCGTCAGCAGGTTCACTATGACCGCAGACCCAACCTCGACACGGACGTAAAATGCTGCGCCGTACGCCTTCTCTGAAGCGTCGCAGAACCCGTGATGCTCGACCCTTAGGTGTGGTCGGAACGCGACCCAATGAGGAACACGAATCTGATCGAGCACCGAGTAATTCTCCAGGAAGTCAACCCATCGCTGACAGAAATCTTGAGGGAGGGCGTCGTCCCACCCCAGATTCAGAAGCCAAATGTCCTGCATGAACATCTTTGCCCGGACAATGAAAGGAGCGAGCCAACCTGCTGGATCGAACAATTTGGCAATTTGGGAGAGGACTTGGCGCTTCGTGAAGGAGGAGCCTCAAGTCAACTCTGGCGGAACAAAAAAAAACTCATCGCTCGTCGCTTTCCAGCGCACGCCGAGTGTCTTGGCCGTGCTCTCTGCATCGATGTCGAGGAAATCAGCACGAAGGAGGTGGTCGCTCGGAATGTCGGCCAGGATCGCCTTGCTATTCGACGTCCATTTCCTCAGTGGAAACCCTGCTGACTCTAGGGCGCTCCCGAATCACCACTTGGGCTTCGGTTTTGGAGTCTGCCCCCGCGAGAACGTCATCAACGTACATAAAATGCCGGATAATTTGGCTTGCCTGTGGGTACTTCAACTCTTCGCCGTCAGCGAGCTGCTGCAGGAGACGGATCGCTAGGAACGGGGCACAATTGACACCGAAGGTAACCGTTTTTAATTCGTAGTCGCGGATCTCCCCATCAGGATTGCGAAACAAAATACGTTGGAGCGGAGTATGCTTGGGGAGAGACCTCGGTCATGTGGCCTAATTCGATGTATTCCTGTATTACCGAGTCATAGCGGGCCTTAAGGGGCGGATCCCTCTTCAGGCGGTGCTCATTACGTAGGAACTGAGCAAGAGCAAAGGACCGTGAAGCCGAGAGCTCGGAATCCTTCTGCTCGGGGTCGCGTAAGGGGAGCGTCACAACGTACTTGCCACACTCGTCTCTTCTCGTCGTCTGGACAAAATTGTGCTCGCAAACTGAATCCGATTCCGAATTAATCTGTGTGGGCACATCCTCCACCTCCCAAAATTTGGTGGGGAGCTGATCCAGCGAGTCACCGAGGCTACGGGCAACTCGTGTGGAAAAAACGGACACGCTGCGAGGGTTGGCTGGAGATAATGGTCCTGTCAGCACCCATCCAAAAATGGTTTCCTGACCGAGAAGTGACCCGCAGATGTTAGCCCTGGTATTACCGAGGAGAATGGACGGAAGAATGTCAGCTCCTATTAACACATCGACTTGGGAGCTTTCAAAGAAGTTGGGGTCCGCCAGGGGAATGTCGGGCAATCCCTTGAGACGATCCCGCGGAATCGGATATGATGTTCGGTCAAACTCACAATATTTTTCGTCTTACATACTGTTTCTCTTTGCCTATACAAATGTAAACAAAGCTTATTAACATGTATTAACCAATCTCTGTAAATTACTCTGTTAGAACATTATGTTATTTTGCCGCTGCTAATAAAAGGCAGTTGCTGATGTTAGATCTTGGTAAACGGTTGTCTTTTTCTCGCCTGAGTTTATAGATTGTAATTAGTTTATGCACCCCCCAACCTGATATCTTGTGCAGCACAAAAGACGCTTTGTGCATTAAACATTTTGGCGCCCAACGTGGCGCAGTGTTTAAACAAATTATTAACAATTTATTAATTCATAAACAATTGTCGAAGTATCGCCCGCAACAATTATTCGCTCGACCCGCTCATCGCAACTCAACATTGTCATAACCGCATACAAAGGTGAACATTCAAGCCTAGTGCATTCATCGAAAGTGAATAATAAATAAACAAATAAAGTTATTAACTATTCACGAAAATTCTAAGGGCAACGTGTCGTTCGTATAACGGAACTATTCGCGCTCTTCTTCGCACATCTCTTCGCTTGTGTGTGTGTGCCCGCCCGCTCTATAAGCTCGGCGTCGATCGCTCATTCTCCTTTGCTCCGTTATTCCGCCAGCAAAGTGTTGTTGTTTTGTTTACATCGCCAACTGCAGTCGCTGGTACCGTTTTTGAGTTCTAGTCGCTTTCGCTTTGAACTAACTTCACGGCATTGCCACATTCGTCGCTCCGCGTTGTTGTTGCCGCAACTTTACTCTCGTTCTCGCATTCGCATTCTTCGTCGCAGCAATGGAAACGACTATATTGGAGACTCTCAAACGGCAACGCTCGAATATTAAGCGCAACATTACGCGCATAAGAGTAATGGTCGATGTCAAGGAAGGAGCAGAGCAGAAATCGCCGGCTGAACTTCAGTGCCGTTTGGGAATCTTAGAGTCATATTTTAAGCAAGCCCTTTCGGTACAATCAGAAATTGAGACCATGGACTCCACAGATAGTGGACGTGCAGACCTGGAGGACAGTTACATAACTACAAAGTTGGCAATTCAGCAACTTCTTGGAGAGGATCTGCACAACACAGTTTTCGACCACATCTCTGCACCAAGCTACAGCGCGCCGTCTCGACTGCCAAGATTGGCACTACCTAGCTTTGATGGAAATCATAAGGATTACAAGAACTTCATCTCGTCGTTTCTGCCACTGGTCAATCGTGAGCAAATATCTAATATAGACAAATTTAATCATCTCCGTAATTGTTTAAAGGGACCTGCACTGGAAGCTGTCGCAGCCTTCCCGGTCACTGGAGAAAATTATGCGAAGGCGCTGGAACGGCTGAAGGACCGGTATGACAAGCCTGCCCTAATCTTTGTCGAAACGATAGCCTCGATTTTTAAACTGCCGCCGGCTGCTGCGGCAAGTGCTCAACAGCTCCGCAGCCTAATCGACAACGCATCCGCGTTATATAGTGCCCTTTCATCGCTAGGCTCGGACGCTCAAATTTCTGAGGCGATGCTCATTTACGTGGTCATGGAGAAGTGCGATCAGCAGACCAAAACAAAATGGAACGAATCACTGGATTATCTCACTCTGCCATCCTGGAGCCAATGCACGCAGATACTTGAGCGCCACTGCCAGTTTCTTCTGTCTGACGAGCAATCCCATGGATCGGAGCGGCCAAGACCGACTCGTCCCCCGCAAGATCTCACAATTCGTCGTTTTCGCTGACCAACGCACCATGTGTATACTGCCTCGCACCCTCACACAAATTGCTCGGATGTGACAAGTTTAAGGACCTTAATCCAACCGCGCGATTTGATGTCGTTAAAACACACCGTCTGTGTTTAAACTGTCTGTGTAGAGGTCACCAACTGTCGAGCTGCCCATCGAGAAATCGCTGTCGCACCTGCAACAAGGCACATCATACCCTGTTGCACAACAACCATTCGCTAGATTCATCTCGCTCGCACCAACCGTATCCAACCGCACCGCCATTGGAAGCTGCAACACACTCGCACTCGCATTCTGGCCAGAAGTCTCAGGTGTTGCTTGCCACTGCTATGGTTCTCGTCAAGGATGCGTTTGGAACCTACCGGCCTGGAAGAGCTCTTCTCGACTCCTGCTCTCAAGTGAACTTCGTGACGGAAGACTTCGCACAACGGCTTCGCTTACGGAGGGAAAGACATGCAGTCCAAATTCGAAGCATCGGCCATTCGCAAACAGATATTAAATATTGCACAACTGCATCTGTCAAATCTCGCATTTCATCTTTCGTACTCTCCGCAGATCTCTGTATTATTCCACAAATCTCATACCAGCCCGATCTGGCCATCGACGTTTCGACTTGGAAGCTGCCAGAAAATACGCCGCTCGCTGATGAAAGATTCTACCAATCACGCCACGTCGATCTGCTACTGGGAACCGAAGCCTTCTTTGACGCCTTAACTATAGGGAAAATAAGGCTGGGACCTCAAGGCCCGCTGCTGCAGAAAACTCAGTTTGGCTGGGTCGTAACCGGCCGACTGCAGCAAACCGCGCCAATAGAAGTTTCCACTTGCATGGCTTTAAACGCAAGGTCAATTGATGTCAACCTCAAACGTCTGTGGGAACTGGAAGCAGTGGACTCGCCACCTCTGCAGAAGCCGGAGCATGCTATTTGCGAGGAACAGTACGAGAAGACCACTTGTCTCGACAGCACTGGTAGGATTGTCGTCAAACTGCCATTCAAGGCTGACCCAACTCGGTTGGGAGACTCATTTGATATCGCTCGCCGTCGGTTCCTAAGCATGGAACGCCGCCTATCGAAATCTCCAGCACTTCGTCAACAATACTGCGACTTCATGGAGGAGTATGAGAAATTGGGGCACATGTCCCCAGTTATTCATCCTAAACTGCACGAGCCGCACTACTACATCCCGCATCACTGCGTCCTCAAACCCAACAGTGAGTCTACTAAGCTTAGGGTGGTGTTTGACGCCTCTTGCCGGACGTCAAATCAATTATCACTCAACGACTTGCTATGCGTTGGCCCAACACTCCAGGAGGACTTGTACCTGCAGCTTCTAAAGTTCAGGCTTCATCGTTACGCCATCACTGCAGATGTGACCAAGATGTATAGGCAAGTAAATCTCGACATTATTGATCGCAAATACCAGTACATTCTTTGGAGAGCATTTCCAGAAGACACGCTGCGCACGTATCAATTGAATACGGTAACCTACGGCACTGCAGCCGCCCCATTTTTGGCAACACGTAGCCTCAACCACCTCGCTGATGTTCATCAAGCTGACTGTCCAATCGGCGCCGCTATCATAAAGTCGTCTTTCTATGTTGATGACCTACTCACGGGTGCAGACGACTTAGAGACGCTTCGCATTATCAAGGATCAAGTCACAGAAATTCTTCGTCGAGGGCATTTCCCACTCACCAAATGGCATTCCAACTACGTTGGATTCATGGAAGATCATGCATCCAAGAAGCTCAGTTCCTGTGGCGAGGGACTAGCCAGCGCTCTTGGAGTGAACTGGAACCAGCACAAGGATACACTGTTCTTCAAGTTCATACCAAGGAACCACGCAACGCGTATCACCAAAAGAAGTATTTTGTCCACCGCATCCGCCTTGTTCGACCCGCTTGGTTTGCTCTCACCGCTTGTTGTTGTCGCAAAAATACTTCTGCAAGAACTTTGGCTCGCTGGCCTGCAATGGGACGAGAGCGTTCCAGAAAACATACACACGGCAAATGCCTAGAATCATTCCAAACAGTCTCAATTTTATCGATTCCCCGCTATTGCCTCCAACACAAGATGCGATCACTTCAACTTCATGGATTTTGTGACGCATCAATCAGGGCTTACGGCTGCTGCGTGTATCTACGCTCGGAAACGTCGACGGGAGATGTCGCAGTGCAGCTATTGACTGGCAAATCGAGAGTGGCTCCTGTGAAGAAAAAATCCCTTCCAAAACTGGAATTGTGTGGAGCGCATTTGCTGGGCCAACTGTATGCGAAATTGAAGCCTCTATTAGCGGACAGAAAATTCTCGGTCTATTTCTGGACGGACTCGCAGATTGTGCTTCACTGGCTAAAACAGCACTCAGTCACACTGTCAGCATTCGTTGGAAACCGAATCTCCGAAATTCAAGAATGGACCGCAGATGGCCAGTGGAAATTTGTACCAGGTGAGAGCAATCCGGCGGACATAGTTTCGCGCGGAGCTGCTACAACTGAGCTGGCAGCATCGCTGTGGTTCACAGGTCCACAGTTCTTGACCCAACCATCGTCCCAGTGGCCAACCACTCCGCAAATCATCGATATCGATCCAACTATTGTCAAAAGCAGAGCAACGAAGGAGCACATTCACCACGGCTGTGATCAGCAATCATGTTCTCCAACAGCTGACTCACATCAGCTCATACACTCGCTGCATTCGAACCATCGCATACGTCTTTCGCTTCGCCAACTTATCAAGAGGAGTCAAAATTGTCAATCCATCGCTTACATCGGAAGAACTTCGCCGAGCATTGTTCAGCATCGTCTACAATAGTCAGCAACAGTCGTTCCTTGAAGATTTTCACTCGCTGCAGAAAGCTAAGCCGCTTACAAGTCACCTAAAGTATTTAACGCCTTTTCTCGACAGCTCATCAGGACATGCTCTTATAAGGGTTGGAGGACGATTACAGAACGCCGACATCCCTGAATCTGAAAGGCATCCGCTGCTACTGCCTAGCAAATCGCACTTTGCGTGGATTTTGTCCGACACTTGCATCTGAGGAATTGTCACGCAGGCCTGAAAGCTCTAGTCGCGCTAATCCGTCTGGAATACTGGATCATCAACGCCAGGGGACCTGGCTCGTCGAGTGGTGGTTCTTCGCCTGCGTTCGGTTCAGACCCAAACTGGAGAACCAACTCATGGGATCGCTACCACTAGAACGAGTGCTACCGCAACAGCCGTTCCAAAGGTGTGGCGTCGACTTCTGCGGACCGTTTAACACATATCTTCGCATTAGAGGAAAGGGTCCAACAAAGTCCTACCTCGCCGTATTCATTTGTTTGGCATCCAAGGCCGTCCATATAGAAGTCGTCTCGGATTTGTCAACCAAGGCATTTCTTGCAGCACTTAAACGGATGATCGCCAGACGGTCAATTCCAACCGACATCTTCTGCGACAACGGAACCAATTTCGTCGGAGCTGCCAACCATCTTCAAGAACTACGAGCGTTCCTTCAAGACAAAGCCACGCAAGAAGTCATTTCGTCTTATTTGTCAACTGATTTCATAACTTTCCATTTCATCCCTCCTAGAGCTGCTCACTTTGGAGGCCTTTGGGAGGCGGCGGTAAAAGCGCCAAGAGTCTACTCTACAGAACACTGATGAATTCAAGATTCACCTTCGAGGAGCTCTGCACCATAACCACTGAAGTCGAAGCGATTCTCAACTCGCGCCCATTGTCTCCGCTGTCTCCAGATCCCAACGACTTTGGGGCACTTACTCCAGGCCACTTCCTGGTGGGGAAATCTCTTCGTGCCCTTCCAGAACGGACTGTGTCATCAACACATGCGTCCAGCCTGGAACGATTCGACGCCGTGACCGCGAGCAAACAACAGTTTTGGCGAAGGTGGTCGCTTGAGTACCTACAGGAACTACGCTCGCGCACCAAATGGACAACACCATCGGCCAACATCAGGGCTAACACCATGGTCATCATCCACGACGACAATCTGCCTCCTCAGCGATGGAAGATCGGGCGCGTCGAGACCGTTGTTCCCGGAAAGGATGGGCTAGTTCGAGTGGCCCACATTCGAACCAGCACTGGGGTGTGCTGCCGACCAGTGCATAAGCTGGCAGTATTACCCACGGATTCTCAATCTTGTTGAAAGATGATACTTTCAAGGCGGCCGGGATGTTCGGTCAAACTCACAATATTTTTCGTCTTACATACTGTTTCTCTTTGCCTATACAAATGTAAACAAAGCTTATTAACATGTATTAACCAATCTCTGTAAATTACTCTGTTAGAACATTATGTTATTTTGCCGCTGCTAATAAAAGGCAGTTGCTGATGTTAGATCTTGGTAAACGGTTGTCTTTTTCTCGCCTGAGTTTATAGATTGTAATTAGTTTATGCACCCCCCAACCTGATATCTTGTGCAGCACAAAAGACGCTTTGTGCATTAAACAGGCAGATTTCCTGCCAACTGAGGAAGAACGTAAGCCGCAGTCTCTAATTGCAAGCCGGGTCTAGACGGCGACCGAATGGAGAAATGGCACAATTTAGTAGACTGCGCGGAAATGGTCTGATTAAGAGATGACACTTGGGCTTGAATAGTCTTGAAGGGAAGCTTGACAAGGTTGAACAGTCGTTCAGTTATGAACGTCGCTTCGGACCCTGAGTCTATCAGTGCTCGTGCCTGGAAACTGCACCCCAGATGGCACACGTTGATAAGGGCAGTGCCCAGTAGGACGGCTCCAGACCCGGAGGCGAAGCACACCTGCACATCCGACTGATCCTCTGAGCCGTTTGTGCTTCTGGCAGGTTGTGCGAACCCTTGCTGGAGTAGGCGGACATGGAGCGGTAGCGAATGGATTGCCGCAGTGCAGGAGGGTGTGGTGTCGGCTGTGGCATGTGAAGCAGGTATGGGCGCTCGTGCAGTCTCACTGCTGGTGCCCTCGGGCAAAACAGTTCAAGCATAACTGCTTCCTCTTAATGTAGTCGGAGCGCCCGTCCACGTTCATTTCTAAGAAACGCGGACATAAGCGGATAGGGTGGTTCTCCCTCGAACAGAGATCGCATCCCTTTTGGCCCGGAGCCACTCGAGCCTGGTACGAATTGAGCCTCCGTGCAGGGGCAGCAGGAAGTCCCGACCTTGGCGGAGATTGCCCGGAGCCACTAGGCCTAACGTCATCGATGGCCTCCAGAGTGCGATGGCGCTCTGTCAGGAAGATATCTAATTCCTTCCATGTTGGAATTTCGGCCTTATTATGTACGGATTGCTCCCACATAAAAAGTGTGACCTTGGGGAGCTTCGAGGAAATCATAAAGACCAGGAGACAATCCCATGCCTTAACATTGATGGCGGACATTTCTAGGGCTGTCAGACAACTCTGAATGGTGGCTTGCAGTTCCCTCAGCGCGACACCGGACTCTTGAGAAATAGCCTGGAGGTTGAAAAGGATTTTCAACTGGCTATTGACTAACAGCCGCCGATTCTCAAAACGGTCTATGAGGCTTTGCCACGCTGCGACAAACCCCTCATGGATAAGCGGAGCCTTAGCAACAATGGCGTGTGCGTCACCACTTGTTTTGGACAGCAAGTGAAACAACTTCTCTACCGGGGTGAGCCGCGAGTTTTGGATATAAATGGCCGTAAACAAGTCTCTAAAGGTGGGCCACCGAAGGTAATCACCCGCAAAGACCTCGGTATCCACTGGAGGTAACCGACAGCCTGTAGACGCGGGCGTGTGGACATTGACGGAAGCCTGCGTGGATTGGGAGGCAATTTTCTCCCGAAGCTGGGCAATACACCTCGAATATACGGAGTAACAGTAGCTGTACTTCGATTCCAGCACTGCTGAGGTGGCCGAATTGTCGTCGGACACGGCGAGCAAATCGGAGCAGCTCTCATAGCACTTCTCCACCTTCTCCCAAAGTGCCCGAATTTCGTCTCGATGGACTTCACACATGTATTGGGAGCCTGTTTCTGGGCCTCCCGGGGTATTGATGTTGGCCTCAAATTGGCTAATTCGATCTGTCGTAGCGATGAACTTTTTCAGCTCCACTTCGACCGCACTTTGAGCCATTTTTACAACGGAGCGAGTCTGCCTCTGTGAAGGATCGGGGATTGTATTGACGTTTTCGTCACTCTTTGCCCTTTGAATGGCCCTGGTCGCCTTAGGCTTCAAAAGGGGCGTCCGCGGAGATGCGGATTGAGATCTGTCCAAACTGATGGCTGGGATCGGACGCGGATTTTTGTCGTCTCCCGTGGGCATTCTCAAAAGTCAATTAGCTGGTCAGCGCTTGGCGACTGACTTGCGCAATAGGGGCCTCGTTCGAAGCGGTGGCTTGTCACACTAAAGTTATGAGAACGGTGAGATCGCGGATGGATTGCGATCACAAGGAACTAGTGGGCACTAGCGGCGTCGATGTCGAAAGGAAGATCGTGTGCGGCACAAATCGAATGTGAAAACAAAACTTCAGGAACCAAACAACCCAGAAGTAGACGAGGTTTGGTGAGATTGTAGGCGGATGTTGCCTGATGCGGAGTGGAAGCTGCGCTAAGGGCACGGAGAATGGACAAGTGCCGTTCGGAATTCACCCCGAAGGAAAAAACCAGCACCAAAAAAAACACAACACGGCTACTGAGCCGGCGAGGTTGCGAACTTAGGCGACACAATCACGGATTTGTAGTGAAATGGCGGTTTTTTTTTTTTAAACAGATTTTATTTCAGTTAAATTTTGTCACGTATTTATTCCCTGAAATTGGACGCAGAAAATATATGGCATGCATGCAAGTATGTATATATGTAGGTATATGTATGCTCGTGAGGCCTAGGTTGGCACAGTGGACTGCGGACTGTATAAATGGAGGAACTGAAAGCTGTGTGGTGTAAAAAAAAACACTGATTGAAAAAAAAAATATTACGCCAGCGGCGGACTGTTAAATGAATTTAGGAATTTTTGGAAATAAATCACACCGGCTGGCCAATATTAATTATGCTTTATTTTTGTCACCACACAATTTCACAAAGTATGTATGTATATATGCAAGTATATGTATGCACGTAAGGCCTAGGTTGGCACAGTGGACTGTGGACTGTAGAAATGGAGGAACAGAAAGCTGTGTGGTGTAAAAAAAAAGACACTGATTGGAAAAAAAATATTACGCCACCGGTGGACTGTTAAATGAATTTAGGATTTTTTGGAAATAAATCACACCGGCTGGCCAATATTAATTATGCCTTATTTTTGTCACCACACAATTTCACTGTTCACTTGGTCAATTTTACGCGGCTTGATTGCACCAAAAAAAGAAAAAAGTATGGTTGTATGTGTGTATATTATATGTATGCACATATGCCTCGACCGTTGGCAAGCGAATAGCGGAATAGCAAATAACGGGGAGGCCGAAAACGGCGAGGGATATGGCGGCACACAAAACGGAGTCGGATGGAAAAATTGGCAGAATATGAAGACGAAGAAGAGTAGAAAATCTCACACAGCCGTTGTGTCGGAAAACTCGGACTTGGAGTTGACACGGCAGGAAAACAAAATATTGCAGCAGTGTAAACGAAATTTAATGTTCGTACCACTACTGAAGACCGGCAGAGAGACGGAGACGGAAGAAAAAGCCGTACTTATCTTTTGGCGGAACACTACCGGGAACTGCTGGAAGAAAAGGTATCCAGAATCCAAAGTATCCAGAATATCCAGAATATCCAGAAAATCCGGATCGAAGGACCAAAATGTTGTAGTGGGGCGGTGTTGCCGAAAAAAAAGATGCCGCTTGATGGTGGTGGAAGTCGGGGGTGTCGTGGAATCGCCCGTCTGCTTTATTCACTTTATACAAGAAAACTGACTTAACTTAACTTAGCATAAGAAAAAGACGATCGCCGACGGCCGACCGCTGCAGTTGGACCCGAGAGAGCGAGAGTGCAAGATTTTGCAGAGAGGGGCGAGGGCGGATGCGCTCTTCAGCGCGGATGCGCTCTTCAGCGCGGATGCGCTCTTTAGCGTGGATGCGCTCTTCAGCGCGGATGCGCTCTTCACGCGCTCTTCTTCGGCGGCACATTGGCCCCTCACCTGAACAAGACGTTCCTTTTATCGTATGCTGATTTTGAATGTATTTTAGAAGGATTAGATATTAAGCATTTAAAAGCATATACCGTATGCATATAGTTATTATATAAAATGTTCATTTGACGACAGGTTGATTATATATGGAATATATCATGGTGAAGATTGTACACCATATTTTATGTACAGCATATATGGTGATTGTTTAATGTTGTATGAAAATCACTTGAATTTACCATTAACATTAAAGCCGCTATTAATATAACAATTAAATTAATTTTACTCAGAACGAAATTGAAGTATATGCGGTGATTTATTAATTGATGAAAGGAAAAAAGTATTAGGAAAAGTATTATTCATTTAACAGGAGAATATAGAGGCGCGGCTCAGAACGTATGCAATGTAAACTATAAATTATCAAAATTTGTCACTATATTTTTTGATAATCTCTCATCATACGACTGTTATTTAATTGTGAAAGAATTATAAAACTTTGATGGTGAAATTTCTATAATATTAGGTTGTCAAAAAAGTCTTGCCGTATTTTCGCTAGTTGGCGCTGAAAGCGCTTGTTTTATTCGTCGCATCAGGTCATACTATACCTTTTTGGAAAGCTCACGTGCTTCACGCGATAACACGTGTTTGATTGATTGTCTTTTCTTTTAAGTCGTTCGCGAGTTACAGCGTCGCAATCATAGAGCAAAATTAAGAGAAAATACGGCATATTTTACAGTACTACTACGATAAAGGCAAAAATGCATCTCAAGCCGCCAATAAAATTTGTGCAGTTTATGGACCCGATACCGTTTCCATTTCCACCGCACAACGATAGTATCAACGTTTTCATTCTGGTGTAGAGATGGTCGAAGATGCGCCACGCTCCGGAAGGCCTGTCGTCGAAAATTGCGATAAAATCGCTGAATTGGTCGAAAGAGACTGGCATAGTAGCAGCCGTATCGTCGGTCAACATAAGTCATCAAACCGTTATAAACCATTTGAAGAAGCTTGGAGTCACTAAGAAGCTCGATGTATGGGTGCCTCACGAATTAACGCAAAAAAACATCTTTGACCGTATCGACGCATGCGATTCGCTTCTAAATCGCAACAAAATCGACCCGTTTTTGAAGAGTATGATGACTGGCGATGAAAAGTGGGTCACTTACGATAACGTAAGGTGCAAACGGTCGTGGTCGAAAGGTGTAGCGGTCCAGACGGTGGCCAAGCCTGTATTGACGGCCAGGAAGGTTCTTCTGTGTGTTTGGTGGGAGTGGCAGAGAATAATTCACTATGAGCTGCTCCCCTATGGCCAAACGCTCAATTCGGACCTTTACTGCCAACAACTGGACCGCTTGAAGACAGCACTCATGCAGAAGAGGCCATTTTTGATCAACTGAGGCCGAATTGTCTTCCACGAGGACAACGTCAGGCCACACACATCTTTAGTGACGCGCCAGAAGCTCCGGGAGCTCGGATGGGAGGTTCTTTTGCATCCACCGTATAGTCCGGATCTCGCACCAAGTGATTACCACCTGTTTCTGTTTATGGCGAACGCGCTTGGTAGTCTGAAGTTGGCCACAAGAGAGTCCTGTGAAAATTGGCTCTCCGAGCCAATCGAGCTTCTATGAGAGTGGCATTATGAATATATATATAATTTTTTATTTATTTATTTATTTATTTATCTAAGGCTAACAATTAGTTAAAACTAAGAGCTAACAAATGGCTAGGAGCAATAGCAGCTAGGGCCTTCAGCTCGGCTTAAGTTGGAATATGGCTAGTGAATTTTTGGCCTATGAGTATATACATGCTATGGATTACTATTTACATTTTATTTACAAAAACTTTGATTTAGTTAGATTTGGGAGGTGATATGGGAGTAGTTTAGGAATTTGAGGATGTTTAAAGAGTTTGTATCTGTGGGGTTAGCTATGGTGCTGATTGGATCTGGATTATTAAGGAATAAGGATCTTTGCGTGGAGAGGGAGGGGCAGGAGCAAATAATATGGTGGATGTCAATCTGGGAGATGTTGCATAATGGGCACACGTTGTTCCTAGTTCTTTCGAGGTAGTGGGCGTTTGTTAAGAATGAGTGTCCTAGTCTGAGGCGGGTGATGATGATTTGTTCTTTTCTGTTTAGGAGGGAGTTTTTGAGGGGCTGGGTACACGTTGATAACTTGAGTATTTCTTGATACCAAACGGAGGTACGCAGTTGTGTTTGTTTTGCATGTAGGAGAGATTTTAAGAAATGGGATGTATCACTGGGGCTTAGGTTAGGGGTGTAGGTTAAGGGGAATTTGGCAGCGTGTTTTGCTGCAAAGTCAGCTTTTTCGTTACCTGCAATGCCCATGTGACTGGGGATCCAGATTAGTTTGATTTTTGGGAAGTGTTGGGTGATCATATTGCGAGCTAGGGTTGGATAGTGAGAATGGTTATCGTGGTTAAGAATCGCGGTAACTGAGGAAAGGGAGTCTGTACAGATGGCATGCTTGCCTGGCAGCTTGGCGCAGATGACTAAGGCTTCCTGGATGGCTATAATCTCGCTCGATAGTACTGAGGAGAAGATAGGTAGGAGGCCTGTTTTTATGGTTTCGTGCTCGGTTGTAATGCTGTAGGTGGTTATACCATTGGCTTTGGAGCCATCTGTGTAGATGAAGTTGTGATTAGGATAGGATGATTTGAGGGAGTGGATGAGTTGTTGGAAAACGATTGGGGGAGTACTGTTTTTGTTATATTTGGAGAGGGAGGTGTCTGTGGCTTTGATGATGTTGAGAATGTTGAATTTTTTGGAGGGTAACTTTTTTATTGGGAGGGTTGGGATAGAATGGGAGTTACAGATTTTTAGGATTAGGTCTATGGTACTGGGATATCTATAGTTTCGTTTTTGGGGTTTTGTGAAAGTTTTTAGGGGGGTATCCTTAGACAGGGAGAGGGTTTTGGAGAGCTTGCCGGTAAGGAAGTCTCTTTTGTGTTCGATGAAACTGATGCCCGACTCAGCCAGTAAGTTGTTAGATGGCGTAGAGCGGAATGCACCCAGTGCTGATCTTATTGCGGAGTTAAGGGAGGATTTTAGGCGGTTAAGCTGGGATTTGGGCGCGCGGCCATAAATGGGGAGGCAGAAGTCAATTTTGGTCACTATCAGAGATTTGACTATTTGGACAAGGGTTGCTGAATTAGTGTTGTACTTGAGGGAGGAAAGGTGCTTGACAATGCCAAGTGGTTTTGTGAGGTCAGATTTCAGCTTGCTGATGTGCGAGGTCCAATTGTATCTCTGGTTAATAGTGAGGCCTAATATTTTGAGGGTGTTGGTGCTCGGACTTATGGTGCCGCCTGAGATTATCTTGGCCTTGCAGTTATGTTTGCGGCAGATGTGGATGAGTTGACATTTTTCTACAGAGAGAATGGAGCCCGATTGGAGGCACCATTCGTCAATGCGATTAAAAAGGGATGAGAGGTTGGATGTAGGATTTTTACGCTTGTTGTGTTGAATAACGAGGTGGAAGTTGTCAGCGTATGCGCAGAACTTAATTTGTTTAGGGATAGATAGGATGTTGGAGAGGGAATTGTAGGCAATTAGGAATAGGATTACGGAGATGGGTGAGCCTTGTGGGGTGCCATTGTCAAGTGGGAATATGCTTGATAGGCATTTCCCAGACTTGACGATGATTTTCCTGTTAGTCATAAAATTCTTGACGAAGTTGGTGATTTTTGGGCCTAAGTGCCAATCGTGCAGCTGGTGTAAGATCGTGTGTACACCAATTCTATCGAAGGCTTTAGTAAAGTCTAGCGATAGAATTGACAGATGCTTTTTGAGAGCAATGGATCTGGACGCTAGGTGGTCTATGTAGAGTAGACTGTCTAGTACAGATTTGCCTCTTTTGAATCCGAATTGGCTGTTGTGTATGAGATCGTTATTTAAAACGAACCACCACAACCTCTTGGCCACAATTTTGTCAAGAACTTTAGATAACCACGGGTTCAGGGAAATGGGTCTATACGAGGAGAGTTCAGTTTTGGGTTTGTTAGGTTTAACTATGGGAAGGACGAGGCTAAGTTTAAGTGATTGGGGGATGTGTGAGGAGAGGATGTTGTTGAAGTGGTTGACAATTCTAAGTTTTACAGGGATAGGAAGGTTTTTGATCATGGAGTAGGAAATTCGGTCGAGGCCTGGGGTGTTGCCTCTTAGGGAGTTCAGTGCGGATGAGAATTCTATATAGGAAATGTTCGTTTCGATTTCTAGGGCTGGGTATGAAGGTTGGTATGTAGGGACAGTATTCAGAAGTTGTTTATTGAGGCGGAATTGGGGTGAAAAGTTGTTGTCGTCTGCTTGCTCTGACCAGGTTTTACCGAATGTGTTTGCGATTTCAGTTTGGTCGGTAATTTCCATGGGGTTGCAAATGCAGTGGATGTGTTTTTGTGGGTGCATGCCGCAAAGTCGTTTGATGTTTGCCCACGTTTTCGTGGGGTCAGAAAATTGATTGATATCTGTAGTAAAACTACGGATAGAAGCTCTTTTTGCTAACCTGACGGCCCTTTTGAGTGTTGCGTTTGCTTTTTTGTATTCGATGGTGTTGAAGGTACTAATTTCTCTTTTCAGGATTCTCCATTTGATGGATTTATCCCGTTTAAGAAGAGTCAGTTCCTTGTTCCACCAAGGAACTGTGCGATGGAGGGGGAAAGTCGTGTTTTGGGGGATTGAAAAGTGGGCGCTTTGAATGATGATCTTTTTTATAAGCGCTGATTCGCGGTTGACGTTGCGGCTGGGATGGGTTAACGTGCTGAGGAGGAGGCATTTTTTCTTGAAGAGGTCCCAGTCTGCGGACCTAAGTTTGAAGGAAGGTTTGGATAAGAAGGCGGGAGAGGATGGGTTGTTAAACAAGGATAAAAGAATAGGGAAGTGGTCACTGCCATATAGGTCGTCCAACACTTCCCAATGGATTTCGGGTGCTAATGGTGCTGATGCGAAGGATAGGTCGATGTGAGTGAAGGTGTTGTGGGTGGAGAAGTGGGTAGGGGATTTGTCGTTGAGGAGTATGAAGTTTGATTTGTCTAGGTAGTCCGCTATTATTTTCCCTCTGGCATTATGTTTAGGTGAACCCCAGTAGGGGTGCCAGCTATTAAAGTCGCCTAGGACTAGTGTGTGCAGATTGTGCGAAGCAAAGGTGTTTTCGAGGTTATTGGTGTTAAATGATTTTGAAGGTGAGATGTATGCAGAAATTATGTTGAATTTGTATTTAGAGTGGATGTTAACTCCGACGGCATCGAAGTCGGAGTTTAGAGACATGGGGTTTTGGGAGATGGAGTTGTGGATGAGAAGGGCAGCGCCTCCAAAGCCGTTGTGGTTGTTGGCGCTAGTGTGAAGTGTATAATTTATTGGGGAGGGGAGTGAGGATAGATTTGATATGTGGGTTTCTTGAAGGGCTAAAATGTGTGGATTCTGGGATTTAATTAACATTTGGAGTTCTGTGTAGTTGTTTCTATAGCCGTGAATGTTCCATTGAATTATTGTTAATGCCATTTTAGTGAAGATGAAAGTTTGTAACTTAACTTTATTGGTAGTGTTAACGGTTTGAGTTTAAGGTTCTATATGGATTCGCTGTCGCTGTTGTTACTGAGTTGGATTTTATTTAGTGCTTTGGTCTTAGTCTTGGATGCTTTAAGATTAGTTGTTAGGTTTTTGGACTTATCTTTATGGAAGATTTTTATTTTTAGTGAGTCTTCTGTGAGTTGTGACGAGTACGGTGTGGTTGGTTTTTTGGTGTGTGTGATGCAGTCAATATCCATGTCTTCTAGTTTGTCGTAATCGTGGTGGTGATGTCGTTGAAGAGTTTGGCCTGATGGTAGAGTTGTTGTGACTAAGCCGGTAGCTGTCGTATTTAATGGAGAAGTTTGGGTTCCTGATGTGGGTGTGGTGTTCGATTTTTTATGTTGCGGTTGTGTTGTGTTTGTGTGTGTATTTATATTAGCATTCGATGATTGAGGGTTAGTTGTCCTCTGAGTTGTGGCGTTTGCAAGTGTTTTGGCGTAGGTGTTCCTCGATTGAAATCCGTGTCGTTCGAAGTAAATACGTTGGGCAGTTTTGTGATCAACTTTTGTGTGGTTTTAATAGCTGTTAGTTCTTGGTTTTTTATGAAAGTGGGGCATTTGCGGTCGGTTGGGCTGTGCTGATGGTCAAGTTCTGGGTTGTTTTTGCAGTTTAGGCATTTTTTCGTTTTTGCATGTTTCATTGTCGTTTGTGTGTTTTGTTTCTGAGCAATTAGTGCAGGTTTCGGAGCTTTTGCATATTGGTGCTGGGTGGCCAAAGCGGAGGCATTTTCTGCATCGAAGGGGAAGTGGGATATACTCGTACACGCACTGTCTCGTATCCAATTCGCAATATTTCTGGGAGTTTGTGTGTTTCAAATGTGATAATGATTAATCCGGTTTCAACTAGAGTGGTGTTGCTGCTATCAGAGTTAGTGTTGGGGTTTTGTCGTTTCATTATTTTTTTAACTTCGCTTACTTTTTGTGGTTTTAGTTCTTGTAAGATAGTGTCTTCGTCAATATATCTAAGGTCGTTACAATAAATAACTCCCTTAGAGAAATTCAATGTTTTATGTTCACTTGTTGTCACTTCCATTTCTGCGATTTTTGTAAGTTTAAGGAGCTTTCTGGCTTGCAATTCATTTTTAGTTTTTATTAACAATGTTCCGTCTCTTATTTTTTTGCATCCGTCAACTTCTCCTCCACAGGCAAAGTCCACGGATTTTTTAATTATAAATGGTGATATTTTGTCAAACGAGTCGTTGTCTTTTCTTTTAATTATTATAAATTTCGGGTCGCCTAATTGGGAATGATACGATTTTGATGAGATTTTGAAAATGTCTGGTGGGTCCGTCATGATAGCTGCTGAAGGGCTTGAGCCCGTATTATAGGTTTTCGTGTGTTTGGTGTTGTTGGGTTTTTTATTTTCTCTTTGTGGTTGATATTTGTTTGTGCAAGATTTTGCTGATAACGGTTTTGGTTTGCGCGAAGCTAGGCTTAACACTGTAACCAATTTTATGAACAATTGAAAATTCAATAAAAATGCCGCAAGACTTTTTTGACAACCTAATACTATTAAATAAAGAGTTTTATATATCAATATCAAGGAAATTTGTACTTAGTAAAAATAAAATATTGGAACTAAGATTTTTAGATTCATTTAGATTTATGTCATCTATTTTAGACAATCTAGCTATTTATGTACGATAAGAACATTTTTCTTGGAATCAGAAAAATTCATATAGCTATTTAAATTGAGTTGAACGATTACAAGATACACAATTACCATCACGAAAAAAATGTTACAATCAATTAACTAATAAAAAAAAAATTGTTCAGAAGTTGATTGCAGACTTTTCAAAAAATATAATTATATAATTCACTTCAGATATTTACAACAGTGTCTTAAATATGGTATGATTTTAAAGAAAATGCATCGAATATTACAATTTCATCAATCTGGCTTAAAAATATATTGAATGATTTTGAAACGATTTTTTTCAAACTACTAAACAATGCAGTTTACGGCAAGACCATGGAGAATGTTGATAAGACAAAATCAATTAGATTTTTGAGCAGTCGGAAGAGTAATGATAGGAAATGAAGAGCGAGAGCACTCATCGCCACTTTTAATTCTAAAAATGTATTACAATTTACCGATGATATGTTTGCGATACAAACGGAAAATATTCATGTTTTCTATAACAAACCCGTCCATATTGGTTTTACCGTTCTAGAGTTATCGAAAAATAAAATGTATGATTTTCATTATGAGTATATGAAACCTAAATGTCAAGAATATTATTTTTTTATTTTTTATTTATGATATTAACATCATATATGGCGCACTACACTAAAAGTCCTGTGGCTAGTGAAATACGATTTTATGACGTATGCAATCAAAATATCGCAAAAATTAGTTGGTAGCATCGTTTACGCACGAACTGACATAAACAGTTATCCAATACACAAATAAATGATAACTTACGATTAATAAGAATTGCTGTTGGAGCAGTAGATTAAGTTTTATTGTTAGTTTTAAGGATGGATGAAATGTAATCAAATCACCTTAAACCAATGTACAAAAGCTTATCAGTTGCGCTCCAGCTTGAGCATAGTTGAGTTGTTGTGATCTAACTGATAAGCTTTTCTGTTCGTGGCTATGCGAAATGTTATGCTGCTCTCGGGAGAACATTAACCGATTGAAGCAGCTGGCAGCAATAAACTTTGGAGTCAACTTCGTTACGTTTGTTTTGCTTCTGGGAAATTCCCCAGTCGCAAGTCTTTTTTTTTGCTTAAATTTTATAAGTAATTTTTCCGGGAAAACTCACCCGGATTTTCATGGCGCCCGAACAGGGACTACGGCTAGTTTTGTTATTAATTTCCGCGTCGGAAAAACAAACAAAAAACAGTGCACCTCTCGTCGTCTCGGCATCTGTTTAGTTTTTTTTTTAAATTTGTTGGCGAAAATTCTAGCTGGTGGAATTCGGCGAAGCAGTGAAGTGTTGGCGAAAGCAGTTGGATACGGAAGGAAAGTGCTTGGAAAATTATGCCTAAAAACAACCAGAAATATTATTACACCCCAAATATACCCAAACTTCCGAATAATAAAATAAAAAAGTGAACTGCCTTTGACAAAACTTACGGTGTTTTAAATTTTGCGAGAATTTGAAAATTTTATGTGCGTTATATATGTACATACGGTGCAACTGCAAAAGTACAGCTATATCTACATACATATGTACAAACATGCCAGCGTTTCGCCGCCAATTTCGATTCCCTTTTGTGCATTTGCAGAGCAGTTATTTGTTTGCTATATATAAGTGTCAGTGGCTTCTATGCTGTACATATGTATGTACATATGTAAAACAACACATCGGATAGCGCCAATTGCAGCGGCAGTGATTTTCAAACTGTATAAAGCCAACAGTTCCTGCAAAACTCGGCAGTGAATTTAAGCCCTGCTCACAGTTTTATGTTTATATGTACATATTTGCCTGGATGTTAATTCGGCGTATATTCAAAGATTCGGCCTGGAAAAAAAGTTTAATACATTTGTTGGTTTATTTTGTCGGTGTTTGTGGGCATCTTTAACCCGTATGGGATCCACTTAAATAGTTTGGACAATTTATTTGTCAAATGAAATTCAACATTTGTGCATTTTTCGGCTTTGGTTAAACGGCAAACACACATACAAACGTATTTTGTGCATTTTGGTGGTGCTTCTGTGCACATTTAACCCTTATCCAAAATAATAAATTTTTTTTTTTTTGGAGAAATTAAATTTTTTAATTTTTAAAATTTAAAATTTAGATATTGTTGGAAATTTATTAAGGAAGCATTTTAAGCATTTTGGGAATAAATTTATTTAACCCTTGTGGCCGACTGTTTTTACTTGGAGTATTTTATTTTTTTATATTAACCTAAAATGTCTGAGAAAGAAAAGGAATCATCGTCAAAGCCTAGTGCTAAACTAATAGTGGCTATGCAAAAACACGGCAGGGTAATGAGTGACATTCAACGTATGAGAACGTCATTCGAGGAAAAAACCATTTCATTCGATAGGTTTCAAATGGAATACCGAATGCAACTTCTCGAAACATATTGCGAGAAATTGATGGATATTCAAGGAGATATCGATGTGCTAAATCCAGTGAATGATTTAAGAGCGTCTGTTGAGGAGATGTGCATAATTACAAAAGCGTTATATCGGTCCGCAATGAGAGAATGCGAGCCTCAGAGACTTAGTCAAAGTGATATAGGTGGTTATCGTCATTCGTCTCAGTTACCAAAACTGAATCTACCGAAATTTAGTGGAAAACATTCCGACTATACAAATTTTATAAGTCTTTTTGAGAGTTTAGTTCACAACGACCCATCTCTAACAAACATAGAGAAATTTAACCATTTGCTAACATGTCTAACAGATGATGCATTAGGTACTGTGAAAGCTTTTCAAATTTCTGATTTAAATTATGAGAAGGCATTGGCTAGTCTAAAAAACGTGTACGATAATAAATGTTTGATCTTTTTTGACACGATTTCTCAGCTCCCGCAAGTATCAAAACCCTCTGTATCAGGCTTGAGGTCTCTTATAGATGAAATATCGGCCCTCTATGCTGGAGGGGTAGTGAAAAGGAAATAAACAACGCAATTTTTATTCACATAGCAATGTCCAAAGTAGATAACACAACAAAATCCAGATTTGAAGAACAGCTAGATTATTATAGGCTGCCTACATGGTCTGATTGTGCGACTCTGTTGAATCGGCGATATCAACATTTAGCTGCTGAAGAGTCAACCAAAAGTAAAGGGAAGCCTAACCAAGGTTCCAATAGAGGATATTACAAATCTTCCTTCTCATGCACACAAACAGATCGCAGACCTGAATCAAAATGTCGATATTGCTCAGCGACAAACCATAGTTTAGGCAGTTGTCAACCTTTCATGGCTTTATCAGTGATCCAACGGTTCGATTTCACGAAACACAATCGGCCGTGCATTAATTGTCTGAATCCAGGTTATCCAGTCAAGAAGTGCAAAGCAGTAAAATGTCGCGTTTGCTCCAAACCTTATAACACACTTCTTCACAGATACGGGGTAGAGCAGCAACCAACTTCTTCGGGATCACTTCCTCAAGCGCAAGCCCAAGCACCTTCAGTAGCATTTGATCATCCCAATCAAGCCCATTCTTGTCATGTTGCAAGCAGTGACCAAGTTATTCTTGCTACGGCTGTCGTACGGGATAGATAGTTTCAATTAGCACGAGCTCTGTTAGACTCAGGGTCTCAAATAAACTTTATGGCCGAGGACTTAGCACAGTGTTTGCGGTTACGCAGGAAAGAATCCTATTTGAATATCACTACTGTAGGGAAGAACGACTCGGTAGTACGGCACAAAGTCCACGCGTCGATTCATTCTCGCGTCAATGCTCATAGTTTCGCTACTGATTTTTGGGTATTAAGCTCCATTTCATCATACCAACCAGGTAACGAAGTCAATTGTGGACAGTGGAAAATTCCAGCAAATATTGAATTAGCAGACCCTCGTTTTCACAAGCCTGCAAGAGTAGACTTACTAATTGGGGCAGAATCCTTTTTCGAACTTCTCAGCGTAGGTCAAATAAAATTGGGTTCAGAACATCCTTCAATACAGAGAACTTTATTAAGATGGATTGTTTCGGGAAAGTACACTCAACGCGTATCGAATAATGCTCAAGTATGCAGCGTCACTGGTAGTGAGAGTATAAGTTCTCTCGACTCTTTAGTAGAACGTTTTTGGGAATTGGAACACGTCCCGGAGAGATCGAAAGCTGTGTATACAGCTGAACAAGTTGCTTGCGAGCAGCACTTTGAGAAAACAGTACACAGGCTTTCGTCAGGTCGGTTTGAGGTAATGTTGCCATTTAAGACAAATCCAAGTGTTTTAAGCTTATCCTTCGAAACGGCAAGGCGCAGATTTCTTGCGTTGGAGCGCAAGCTTGCAAATTATCGCGAGTTACTTGACATGTATCAATAGTTTATGATAGAGTATCTTAACCTTGGGCATATGTCGCTGCTTCCAACACCTCCTCCAGGACAACACTATCACATTCCACATCAATGTGTCCTGAGACCTGATAGTAGCACCACAAAGTTGCGAGTTGTTTTTGACGCTTCATGGTGGGTGCAACGATTCAGAGGGAGCTTTACGCAATTTTGGCAAGATTTCGATTACACAAATATGGGTTGACTGCTGATATCTCGAAGATGTATAGGCAAGTTAAGATTGCCAATGAAGACAGAAATTTCCAACTTATCTTGTGGAGGGAAAAGTCGACGCAAGCTCTCCAAACCTATCGCCTCAACACTGTCACTTATGGAACAGCCTCTGCTCCATTTTTGGCCATTCGTTGCCTCTTTGAACTGGCAAAAATTTACTCTGAGTCACGTCCTGTCGCATCAGAGGTAATTTCAAGTGACTTCTATGTAGACGATATGCTCACAGGAGCAAACAGTTTAGAAGAGTTGGAAGTCATTCGCAAAGAAGTGACCAAGGTGTTAGAGTTCGGGGGTTTCCATCTCACCCAAGTTTGATGACTAACCAGGGATCAGAAAAATCGCTTATGTTCAACACTTCCAAATCTGTGAAAACGCTTGGGATGAGATGGAACCCTCAGAGTGATGCCTTTCATTATAGTTTGGAGGATTCGTTTCAGTCCTTACCACCAACTAAACGTAACATTTTATCCGTCACAGCCCGTTTGTTTGATCCCTTGGGATTGTTGTGCCCGCTGATCACGAGAGCTAAAATCTTGCTTCAATAACTGTGGCGACAAAAACTGGATTGGGACGAATCGATTCCCATGAATTTAAATACCAGTTGGAATGAATTCAAACAGAATTTAGTAGAAATTGACCCGATATCCATTCCTCGATACATTTGTTTGTCTGCCTATGACAGTGTTCAAAACCACGGATTTGCTGATGCATCGAACCACGCCTATGGCTGTTGCATTAATATTCGTACCGTGGCTGGGACAAATAGTTTGTCAAGACTGCTGACCGACAAGTCGAGAGTGTCCCCCCTCAAAACCAAATCGATTCCAAGGCTCGAGCTTTGTGCAGCGCATCTGCTTGCCAAATTAAGTATTTCCCTTGCTTAACAAATTAGAGTTTTAAAGCATCAAAGATTCGGCCTGGAAAAAAAGTTTAATACATTTGTTGGTTTATTTTGTCGGTGTTTGTGGGCATCTTTAACCCGTATGGGATCCACTTAAATAAATTCAAATGAAATTCAACATTTGTGCATTTTTTGTCTTTGGTTAAACGGCAAACACACATACAAACGTATTTTGTGCATTTTGGTGGTGCTTCTGTGCACATTTAACCCTTATCCAACCTAATAAATTTTATTTTTAATTTTTAAAATTTAAAATTTAGATATTGTTGGAAATTTATTAATAATTTGGGAATAAATTAACCCTTGTGTCCCGCTGTTTTTACTTGGAGTATTTTATTTTTTTATATTAACCTAAAATGTCTGAGAAAGAAAAGGAATCATCGTCAAAGCCTAGTGCTAAACTAATAGTGGCTATGCAAAAACACGGCAGGGTAATGAGTGACATTCAACGTATGAGAACGTCATTCGAGGAAAAAGCCATTTCATTCGATAGGTTTCAAATGGAATACCGAATGCAACTTCTCGAATCATATTGCGAGAAATTGATGGATATTCAAGGAGATATCGATGTGCTAAATCCAGTGAATGATTTAAGAGCGTCTGTTGAGGAGATGTGCATAATTACAAAAGCGTTATATCGGTTCGCAATGAGAGAATGCGAGCCTCAGAGACTTAGTCAATGTGATATAGGTGGTTATCGTCATTCGTCTCAGTTACCAAAAATGAATCTACCGAAATTTAGTGGAAAACATTCCGACTATAAAAATTTTATAAGTCTTTTTGAGAGTTTAGTTCACAACGACCCATCTCTAACAAACATAGAGAAATTTAACCATTTGCTAACATGTCTAACAGATGATGCATTAGGTACTGTGAAAGCTGCCTACATGGTCTGATTGTGCGACTCTGTTGAATCGGCGATATCAACATTTAGCTGCTGAAGAGTCAACCAAAAGTAAAGGGAAGCCTAACCAAGGTTCCAATAGAGGATATTCCAAATCGTCCTTCTCATGCACACAAACAGATCGCAGACCTGAATCAAAATGTCGATATTGCTCAGCGACAAACCATAGTTTAGGCAGTTGTCAACCTTTCATGGCTTTATCAGTGATCCAACGGTTCGATTTTACGAAACACAATCGGTAGTGCATTAATTGTCTGAATCCAGGTCATCCAGTCAAGAAGTGCAAAGCAGTAAAATGTCGCGTTTGCTCCAAACCTCATAGCGCACTTCTTCACAGATACGGGGTAGAGCAGCAACCAACTTCTTCGGGATCACTTCCTCAAGCGCAAGCCCAAGCACCTTCAGTAGCATTTGATCATCCCAATCATGCCCATTCTTGTCATGTTGCAAGTAGTGACCAAGTTATTCTTGCTACGGCTGTCGTTAAGGTACGGGATAAATTTGGACAGTTTCAATTAGCACAGCGTTTGCGGTTACGCAGGAAAGAATCCTATTTGAATATCACTACTGTAGGGAAGAACGACTCGGTAGTACGGCACGAAGTCCACGCGTCGATTCATTCTCGCGTCAATGCTCATAGTTTCGCTACTGATTTTTGGGTATTAAGCTCCATTTCATCATACCAACCAGATAACGAAGTCAATTGTGCACAGTGGAAAATTCCAGCAAATATTGAATTAGCAGACCCTCGTTTTCACAATCCTGCAAGAGTAGACTTACTAATTGGGGCAAAATACTTTTTCGAACTTCTCAGGGTAGGTCAAATAAAATTGGGTTCAGAACATCCTTCAATACAGAAAACTTTATTAAGATGGATTGTTTCGGGAAAGTACACTCAAAGCGTATCGAATAATGCTCAAGTATGCAGCGTCACTGGTAGTGAAAGTATAAGTTCTCTCGACTCTCTTGTAGAACGTTTTTGGGAAATGGAACAAGTCCCGTGAGATCGAAGGCTGTGTATACAGCTGAACAAGTTGCTTGCGAGCATCACTTTGAGAAAACAGTTTACAGGCTTTCGTCAGGTCGTTTTAAGGTAAAGTTGCCATTTAAGACAAATCCAAGTGTTTTAGGCTTATCCTTCGAAACGGCAAGGCGCAGATTTCTTGCGTTGGAGCGCAAGCTTGCAAATAATCGCGAGTTACTTGACATGTATCAAGAGTTTATGATAGAGTATCTTAACCTTGGGGTTATGAAACAGCCTCTGTCCATTTTTGGCCATTCGTTGCCTCTTTGAACTGGCAAAAATTTACTCTGAGTCACATCCTGTCGCATCAGAGGTAATTTCAAGTGACTTCTATGTAGACGATATGCTCACAGGAGCAAACAGTTTAGAAGAGTTGGAAGTCATTCGCAAAGAAGTGACCAAGGTGTTAGAGTTCGGGGGTTTCCAGCTGGCCAAATAACCCAAGTTTGATGACTAACCAGGGATCAGAAAAATCGCTTATGTTCAACACTTCCGAGTCTGTGAAAACGCTTGGGATGAGATGGAACCCTCAGAGTGATGCCTTTCATTATAGTTTGGAGGATTCGTTTCAGTCCCTACCACCAACTAAACGTAACATTTTATCCGTCACAGCCCGTTTGTTTGGATCCCTTGGGATTGTTGTGCCCGCTGATCACGAGAGCTAAAATCTTGCTTCAGGAACTGTGGCGACAAAAACTGGATTGGGACGAATCGGTTCCCATGAATTTAAATACCAGTTGGAATGAATTCAAACAGAATTTACTAGAAATTGACCGGATATCCATTCCTCGATACATTTGTTTGTCTGCCTATGACAGTGTTCAAATCCACGGATTTGCTGATGCATCGAACCACGCCTATGGCTGTTGCATTAATATTCGTACCATGGCTGGGACAAATAGTTTGTCAAGACTGCTGACCGCCAAGTCGAGAGTGTCCCCCCTCAAAACCAAATCGATTCCAAGGCTCGAGCTGTGTGCAGCGCATTTGCTTGCCAAATTATGGGCTTAAGTATTTCCCTTGCTTAACAAATTAGAGTTTGAAAGCATCAACATCTGTTTGGATTCCCAAGTCACTTTATACTGGCTAAAGGGGGATCCGTCCACTCTAGCTACATTTGTTGCGAATAGAGTTTCTGAAATTCAAGAGCTCTCGGAGAATGTTGTCTGGCGGCATGTGCCCACGGTAGATTATCCAGCCGACTTAGTATCACGTGGAACAGATATAGAGGGTTTAAAATGTACGCTATGGGAAAATGGACCTGAATTTTTACTTCGACATCCTAACGAGTGGCCTCGTTCTCATCAGATTGAAGTTTCACAGGAGTTACAGTTGTCCGAGAACAAGAAAAGCGTGGCAGTATGTTCCGTCACAACAAATCAACAAAATGTCTTCATTGAGCTTGTTGGAAGATGTTCGTCATTCAATAAACTCCTGCGGATTATGGCATATGTAAATCGGTTTATTCAAGGGAAGAAAAATAATCGCGATATTGTTATTTCGGCTAATGAACTTAAGTTATCGTTTCTAAGAATGGTCCAAGTATATCAAAGAGCTGATTTTGGTTTAGAATATGTCAAGCTAGAGAAATCTGAAACTTTAAGCCCACATCTTCAACGTCTAAATCCTGTCTTACACACTAGCGAACTAGAAGGCGTAACACTTCAATTTATCCGAGTTGGGGGAAGGTTGTTAAATGCACAAATTCCGTATGATGCAAAATTTCCAATATTACTGTCCTCAAAATCAGAATTTGTTTCGCTATTTCTTCGAGACCTGCATCGTACTCATTACCATGCTGGCGCCAAGGTGATGGTATCACTTTCGAGACAGCAGATATGGCTAATCAATGCGCGAGAAGCGTGCACGAAAGTTGTCCGTAGCTGTGTCCACTGTTTCAAATACAAACCAGTGCTAATGGGACAGATAATGGGCAATTTGCCAGCCGATTGGGTCAAGATAGCACGCCCCTTTTTGATTTGCGGGGTAGATTTTTGCGGACCATTTTATGTGTCACTAAAGATCCGCGGTAAACCTCCTATCAAGACTTATGTTGCCGTTTTCGTGTGTTTTTCGTCGAAGGCTGTTCACCTTGAGCTCGTTGTAGATTTATCCACTGACAGCTTCTTATCCGTTTTTAAAAGGTTAGTCGGGAGGAGAGGGCTGCCGCAGAAGATGTACAGCGACAACGCCACGAACTTCGTGGAAGCAACGTGCTCAAGGATCTGAGCGCAGCGTTTCACCGCAGTCAGGAACAGTTGAGAGGATACGCGGCTTAGAGAGGCCTCGAGTGGTATTTCATACCGCCGAGGTCACCACACTTCGGAGGACTGTGGGAGGCAGCAGTCAAGGCCGCCAAACACCGGCTGCTGCGAGGAGTCGGCAACGCCAAGCTGACAGCGGACGAGCTCAGCACCCACCTGGTCGAGGTAGAAGCGCTGCTCAATTCTCGACCAATCGCGTCGCCATGCAACGATCCCAACGATGGAGTGGTCCTGACTCCAGGACATCTGCTTATCGGACAGCCTCTAATCACGCTGCCGCAAGAGTCCGGCACAGGCGGAATCTCCAGCAAGGCCAGTTGCGGATATTTGAGGCGGTGGCAAATGCTGTCCGATCTCAAACAGCAGTTTTGGGCCAGCTGGTCCAAGGACTACATCGCCAGCCTGCGGCATCGCAATAAGTGGTGCGTCGGGGGCCGCGATCTGGAGGTCGTGCACGAGGACAACATGCCCCCGCAAAGGTGGCTTACAGGCCGCGTGGTGGCGACAACAGTCGGTGAGGACGGAAGAGTGCGTGTGGCGGAGGTACGGACGTCAGGAGGCGTCATCAAGCGCGCCATCCACAAGCTGGCATTGCTGCCAGTAAGCAACGCTCCTAACGAGGAGGTTAAAGCGCCGGAGGCCTTCAACGGGGCCGGAATGTTGGAGCAGTAGATTAAGTTTTATTGTAAGATTTAAGGATAGATGAAAAGAAAGAATTAATTGAATACGCAGCCGAAATGTAAACAAATCACCTTAAACCAATGTACAAAAGCTTATCAGTTCCGCTCAAGCTTGAGCATAGCCGAGTTGTTGTGAACTAACTGATAAGCTTTTCTGTTCGTGGCTATGCGAAATGTTATGCTGCTCTCGGGAGAACATTAACCGATCGAACCTCGAAGCAGCTGGCAGCAATAAACTTTGGAGTCAACTTCGTTACGTTTTTTTCGCTTCTTGGAAATTCCCCATCCGCTAGTCGCAAGTCTTTTTTTTTGCTTAAATTTTATAAGTAATTTTTACGGGAAAACTCTCCCGGATTTTCAAGTGCGTTTCGCAATCGTGTTGAAACGTATATAATCCACATCAGAATAAGGAATGCTTGGACATTATTTCAACAATCAATCAAGGAACAAAGTGATGAATTTGCTACAGGCCACACAAAAAAGACACATCAATATAAAGTTTAATTTCGAACAGTTTTGTAATTATGTTTTAATTAAAGATAGCGGCGATAAATGTCAAGTCAATCTAAAGTCGTTTCAACCGAAAATGCAAGCAATGTGTAACAATGCTAATCTAAATGAAACAATCACCGAGTTAAACAACCATATAAAAGATGATATGAGCGAAATTAATAAAGAGATATTAATATCGACTCTCGCGAATGTTGTTTAAATGCTAATATTCCTGCTCAATATAAACATAGAAACTCTTTCAACATTGAATCGACTATAATAACTTTGAATAATACATTATTAAATTTTAGTGATTTAAATGATAACTTACGATGTATAAGAAGAGCGTTTCGCAATCGTATTGAAACGTATGTAATCCAAATCATAATAAAGAGTGCTTGGACATTGCATTATGTCTTGCCTCATGTGAAGTTGTCCTTAACGGCTCCCCACACGCGTAGGTCCAAAAGAAAGGGTGTAACTTGAAATTGCTTAAATTAGCCTCACAGTAAAGAATATTAATCTTAATCATAATCTTATCGCAGTGTGCCTCAATTCACAATGAAAAGGCACTTTTTTGGCGGCATTTCCATTACCGAGATCGGTAGGCCCGTACTTCAAAGGGCCAAGAAATCCACACAAGATCGGATAACTTAAGAAATACTACATTTTCCTACCAATACTGATTCTACCTATCGATTACAATGTTCGACCGTCGTCCTCTCGTCCCCGTGAAGAACCGCTTCACTCAAATCCAATACTGCAAGTTTAGAGAGGGGTAGCCACTGCTTTCGCGTAGAACCCTCCTTGAGGAGCTCCGCATCCAATCCAGGCGTATCCGGCAGGTTAGGTGCTCCCTTGAGCAGGTCGTTTGGCGTCATCGGCGCCTCGTGGTCCGCATCCACCGGCAAGTGGGTGAGCGGACGCGAGTTGACTATATTCTCCGCCTCTATCAGGAAACTCTCCAACACGTGCTCGGTTCCTTCCTCAGGCGCTGGCCAGCCGCTTTCTGGCTGCCTCAAAAATGCGGAACCGCTTAGCCATCGGGATTTCGGACTAGGGTCCGCCTTGCTCCGCGACTGCGTCGCATCTTCCGCTGCGTTGTCAGCTGTAGGTACCCATCTCCACTGGGAAACCTTTGACTACTTCAAAATCCCCGCCACTCGGTTGCCAACCAACTGTTTGTACCGGCGTGGCTGCTGCCGATCCATTTCAGCACCGTTTTTGAGTCCGTCCATACAACCGTTTCCCTGATGTCTACGTTGCGTTCCTCCTTGACAGTGTTCCTCACTCTGCTTCCAAGGACTGCTGCCTGCAGCTCCAGCCCTGGGAGCGACATCGTTCTCATCGGCGCACACTTCGTCTTTGCGCACACGAAGCTAACCAGCACGTTGCCATCCTAGTACGTGACCCTCCAATAGGCCACCCCCGTAAATGCAGATTAACTTGCATCCACGAACATGGTCCGAACTGCTGCACGCCTAAAATAGTGGCGGGGACATCGGAACTGTCCCACGGCGTCTATCTCCCCGCGCCAGGCAGCAAAGGCTCTGCCTATTTGTCAGTGGTTCGTCCCACTGGATCCTCTGCCTCCAGATCTCCCGCAGCAACAGCTTCGCTGTAATCATCTGAAGTCATCCGTTGCTACCTGCCAGCGCATTTCAAGGATCTTCTGCTCAGCCTCACCCCATCCGACGCTCTTGACTTGTCCAGGTGGTCCCAACGCCGCTTCCACGATTGGTGAGCTGGATGAAAACTGGAATAATTCGAATCCAGCCTCCGCATCCTTCACTCGGGTGGATACCTCAATAGGATCGCTCTCCCTAGCGAAACTGTCCACATAGTCATCGACGTAATGGTGGTCAATGATGACCTTAACTGCCGTCGGATCTTAATACAAAAACTTCAGGGCATTAACCGTCTTCACGTAATGCGCAATGCTCGGCGAGCAGGCTGCTCCAAACGTCATTACGTTCATCTCGTACACATTTGGGACTCGATCGTCGTCCTTGATGTCACCACAGACTCCGACTGCTCCTTCCCTGAAATGGTAGAGCACGGCTGGCAAGGGCTTGTAGTGCTGAGGCCCCTTTCCAGCGCCGAATTCAGCGAGGTTTCCCAACCTTGGCTGCAGCATCAAACAAAAGCCGGACCTTACCGGGCCTAATCGGGTTTTCGACACCAAAATGTAGGAAATACCATAGCATGTCGCTCTTCACCCCGACCTCATCCGACTGCAGCCTCCTTGCATATCCTTTGGATACGTAATCCTTGATGATCCGATCGTATTCCAGCGCCAACTTCTTCTCGACGACGTATTCGATTGGCCACTTTTGGTCCAAACACAACCAATCCCAGCTCCGTTGCAGCCGCATACGGTCCCTCTCTGGCAAACCGCCTCGTCCTAATTGGTCCAAGCCGTGGACATCTCGTCGACATAACGTCTGCATCGGCAGACTCAAGCTCAAAACGGCGTACACGTTCCTCAACGCGTAGTGAGTCGGCTTCCCAGCTCCATTATCTCCAGGCTCACCACATTGGTGGGCTCACTGCTGGCCCTTCCTCCAAACCATTGGATATTCAGCTGTCGATGTTTGCTCGATGTAGCTCGTTGTCGATCATCGTGACGGCGTATGTGTCCACCTGGCGACCAGCTCCGTACAGCGTTACTGGCAATAAACCGGAACAAAAGTCGGCCTCCCTTGGCGTCAATGCTTAAATTTTTCTGCACGCTCGCCTCGCTGGCTGCGGGGCCCTTATCTCCTCTCGTCGTCCCTATAACCACCTGTTGGCGAAGACCTCCATTACGGGCTGCGTCTGGAAACTGCTCACTGCTGGTTTCCTCCGTTGTGGCGCCTGAAGCCACCTCGCTGCTCCGGCCATCTTCGCCCTTCGTCCGCTCCATGTACCAGACGGTGATGCAAACTGTCCACATAGTCATCGACGTAATGGTGGTCGATGATGGCCTTGACTGTTCTCGGATCTGAATCCGAAAACTTCAGGGCATTCACCGTCTTCACGTAATGCGCAATGCTCGGCGAGCAGGCTGCTCTAAACGTCATTACGTTCATCTCGTACACATCCGGAACTCGATCGTCGTCCTTGATGTCACAGCAGATTCTGACTGCTCCTTCCCTGAAGTGGTAGAGCACGGCTGGCAAGGGCTTGTAGTGCTGAGGCCCCTTGTACAGCGCCGAATTTAGCGAGGTTCCTCGAACCTTGGCTGCCGCATTAAACACATGCCGGACCTTACCGGGCTTGTTCGGGTTTTCGACACCAAAATGTAGCAAATACCATAGCTTGTCGCTCTTCACCGCAACCTCATCCGACTGCAGCTTCCTTGCATATCCTTTGGATACGTAATCCTTGATGATCCGGTCGTATTCCATGGCCAACCGTTGCGCTTCAACTTCTTCTCGACGTTGATCAGCCGTCTGAGCGCCATCTCGTAGCTCCGTGGCAGTACAGCATCGTCGTCCTTCCAGAGTAATCCCGTCTGGTAGCGACGCCCCACTTTCACCGTGGTGTCTTTGAGGATTCTTTGGGCCCGCGCGTAGTCGCTGGCTGCGACCGGTGACTTCACACCAAAGCTTTCCATCTCCAAGTAGTCCTTCACCATCTTTTCCATCGTATCCTCCATTGACACGGCTTCCTGCTGGCCCTTCCTCCAAGCCATTGGATGTTCAGCTGTCGATGTTCGCCTCGCACTCCCAGATCTCCATGCTGTTTCTGAGGACAGCCGACTGCTGGCTCCTTTCGTCGTCCCTGTAACCACCTCAAGGCGAAGACCTCCTGTCCGAGCTGCGTCTGGAAACTGCTCACTGCTGGTTTCCTCCGTTGTGGCGCCTGAAGCCACCTCGCTGCTCCGGCGATCTTCGCCCTTCGTCCGCTCCATGTAGCAGACAGTGATGCAATCTGCGGTATCCGTTGATCTGGCACTCGCCATGCACATCTCCGGATCTGGCCGTACGAACACTCCGTAAACATGTAAAGCAGAGCCGATGCCTGTTCACCATGCTCAACCTGCCCGAAGGCGAAGCTCCGATGAACTCCCTGCAGCACGTCGTAGTATTTGACAACCTCCATGCCGATAATCCCGCTGCTCGCACCCGATCTAGAACTCGACGCCTCGGCTCCTTTCCCTTGTCGTCCAAAATCGCTGAAGTGCGCTACAGTGGGAAAGGGCTCGATCGATGCAGCGTGCCTGGCCCAACCCACTGGCTTGCTTGTAGGAAGCTTTGCCACAAGCTCCTCCATGAGGGTTGGGTTCCCCAGATGCTGCCCCGCCTTTACTGTCTTGCGTCATTCATCCTTCAGCGCCTTCAACAACCTCTGGTTGTTCTCCAAGTCCGTGCAGTTGTACGCTTGGGTCGTCTCCACAAACGCACAGTTAAAGATGATCCACTCCTCGGTCTGCCCTCCAAATACAGGCAAGTCCAGGAGCCTCCTTGGCCCATTCGCTCCTTGGAATCCATTCGGCGTCATCGAGGCGTAGGATCCAACAAGTGGCGATGCAGTTGCCACGTTGTGAATGCTCCCGCCCGGTAGCACGAATCCATGTGCTGTCTGCGCAGCACTTGTAGCACACAGTGGGTCCACAAGATGATTGCTAGTCATTAGCAATGGCGGCCCACTCCAAGATGGCGGCAGCGTGCAGGCCACACTGCTCGCAACGACATCGCTATGTGCGACCGGCCCCTTTAGTTGGGGCCTCGCCGTTCGATGTGGCTAATCGCGGTCCGCTCCAAGATGGCGGCCGCCCCGACGCTCCACTGCTTGCGCCATTTGCGCTTGGGCCAACTGCGATTGGCGCGCGATTGGCGGGGCACACTGTTCAAGGCTTTAACTTTCTTCAGCTCATTCCCCAGCACCGTAATCCTTTACAAAAGGTACGACGCGAGTAGCTGGCTCACCTCCGGCTCTGAACTCGTAGCTGTGACAGCAGTACTCCTAGGTTCGGACGCTACTGTAGTCACCAGCGGCCGGTTTTCTGCTCCACTACTCGCTGGCTGCTGATCCGCTCGCGTTGTTGAAGGGGTGGCTTCCCCTTCGTTCAGCCGGGAACTCCTCCTGGGGGAATGTTGCATCTCAGGTCCAAATATGGCGCTGCCTCAGCGCTTTAAAATGTCGGACCTGTGCCTTCTGGCCACTGATGCTTGGCGCTCCAGCGCCTTCTGCCCGCTGACTGCGGACACCGTACTTGGCGCTTCTTGCGCCTCCTGACCGCTGGCTGCGGTCTCCTCTACTGACGCTGGCTGAGTCTCCGTCCGTACCCAGTGTTCGGCGCTGGCTGCGCCCTCTATGTCGCTGGCTGCGACTCCTCTCCTGGTACGGGAAACTGCGCTCCGTGCGCTCCTGGCAACTCTCTAGCTGGTCGTCAAGCCGTCCTCCAGCGCATGTTGCCCTTGCAGTCTTCCTAGGACTGCGAATATAAGAAGTTGTCTTACCTCATGTGGAGTTGCCTTTACCGGTTCCCCACACGTGTAGGTCCAAAAGAATGGGTGTAACTTTAAGGGCCTATGGCCGTGGCTGTGTCGAACGGTTTTATTCTGAAATTGCTTAAACTAGCCTCACATTACAGAATCTTAATTTTAATCTTAATTTTACCGCAGTGTGCATCCTACAATTCACAAGACAATGAAAAGGCACTTTTTCGGCGGCATTCCCATTACCGAGATCAGTAGGCCCGTACTTCAAAGGGCCAAGAAATGCACACAAGATCGGATAACTTAAGAAATACTATATTTTCCTACCAATACTAATTCTACCTATCGATTACAATGTTCGACTGTCGACACATTATTTCAACAATCAATCAAAGAACAAGTGAATATTTTGCTACAAGACGCACAAAAAAGACACATTAATATAAAGTTCAATTTCGAACAATTTTGTAATTATATTTGAATTAAAAAGAATGACGATCATTGTCAAATAAATCTAAAGTCCTGACAACCGAAAATGAAAACCATGTATAACAATGCTAATCTAAATGAAACAATCACCGAGTTATACAACCATATAATAGATGAAATGAGTGAATTTCAGTAGTAGTAAAAAGCGGCTTCTGGTCCAGATTTTTGGGAAATTAAATGTCACATTAATGGTTTTTATCAATTAACTGTGACAATAATGGTTTTTATCAATAAAATTTCCTTCACCCCAAAACCCATTCTGATGGAAGTTGTGTATCCTAATAAAGGGTCACTTCACACTCATACATCTGATTTGTAAATAAACTTTTTGTTTATTCCTGACTTAGGAGGATTGGGAACGTCTTGGGGAAAGTACTTTTTGTATTTTTAATTTTCTTCCCATTCTTTTTTCTAGATTATAATTATGTACCCAAATTTTTTATGACATCCACAAGTGTCGATTCCTTCCGTAGCTGAGCCCTTTCTCCAGATATATGTTTCAGGTGTAAGCTATGAAAGTTATCATTTTAACTTATTCACGCTCAAGTAGTTTTGAATTAATAAGGAGAAGTCGCAGATAGTGAGAATTTTGTACAACTCTATCAAACTGTTTGAGAAACAATTTAATTTGATTCGAATACATAGTTGCGCTTCAACTTCTTCTCGACGTTGATCAGCCGTCTGAGCGCCATCTCGTAGCTCCGTGGCAGTACAGCATCGTCGTCCTTCCAGAGTAATCCCGTCTGGTAGCGACGCCCCACTTTCACCGTGGTGTCTTTGAGGATTCTTTGGGCCCGCGCGTAGTCGCTGGCTGCGACCGGTGACTTCACACCAAAGCTTTCCATCTCCAAGTAGTCCTTCACCATCTTTTCCATCGTATCCTCCATTGACACGGCTTCCTGCTGGCCCTTCCTCCAAGCCATTGGATGTTCAGCTGTCGATGTTCGCCTCGCACTCCCAGATCTCCATGCTGTTTCTGAGGACAGCCGACTGCTGGCTCCTTTCGTCGTCCCTGTAACCACCTCAAGGCGAAGACCTCCTGTCCGGGCTGCGTCTGGAAACTGCTCACTGCTGGTTTCCTCCGTTGTGGCGCCTGAAGCCACCTCGCTGCTCCGGCGATCTTCGCCCTTCGTCCGCTCCATGTAGCAGACAGTGATGCAATCTGCGGTATCCGTTGATCTGGCACTCGCCATGCACATCTCCGGATCTGGCCGTACGAACACTCCGTAAACATGTAAAGCAGAGCCGATGCCTGTTCACCATGCTCAACCTGCCCGAAGGCGAAGCTCCGATGAACTCCCTGCAGCACGTCGTAGTATTTGACAACCTCCATGCCGATAATCCCGCTGCTCGCACCCGATCTAGAACTCGACGCCTCGGCTCCTTTCCCTTGTCGTCCAAAATCGCTGAAGTGCGCTACAGTGGGAAAGGGCTCGATCGATGCAGCGTGCCTGGCCCAACCCACTGGCTTGCTTGTAGGAAGCTTTGCCACAAGCTCCTCCATGAGGGGTTGGGTTCCCCAGATGCTGCCCCGCCTTTACTGTCTTGCGTCATTCATCCTTCAGCGCCTTCAACAACCTCTGGTTGTTCTCCAAGTCCGTGCAGTTGTACGCTTGGGTCGTCTCACGCGTTTAAGGTTCGTCTCCACAAACGCACAGTTAAAGATGATCCACTCCTCGGTCTGCCCTCCAAATACAGGCAAGTCCAGGAGCCTCCTTGGCCCATTCGCTCCTTGGAATCCATTCGGCGTCATCGAGGCGTAGGATCCAACAAGTGGCGATGCAGTTGCCACGTTGTGAATGCTCCCGCCCGGTAGCACGAATCCATGTGCTGTCTGCGCAGCACTTGTAGCACACAGTGGGTCCACAAGATGATTGCTAGTCATTAGCAATGGCGGCCCACTCCAAGATGGCGGCAGCGTGCAGGCCACACTGCTCGCAACGACATCGCTATGTGCGACCGGCCCCTTTAGTTGGGGCCTCGCCGTTCGATGTGGCTAATCGCGGTCCGCTCCAAGATGGCGGCCGCCCCGACGCTCCACTGCTTGCGCCATTTGCGCTTGGGCCAACTGCGATTGGCGCGCGATTGGCGGGGCACACTGTTCAAGGCTTTAACTTTCTTCAGCTCATTCCCCAGCACCGTAATCCTTTACAAAAGGTACGACGCGAGTAGCTGGCTCACCTCCGGCTCTGAACTCGTAGCTGTGACAGCAGTACTCCTAGGTTCGGACGCTACTGTAGTCACCAGCGGCCGGTTTTCTGCTCCACTACTCGCTGGCTGCTGATCCGCTCGCGTTGTTGTAGGGGTGGCTTCCCCTCCGTTCAGCCGGGAACTCCTCCTGGGGGAATGTTGCATCTCAGGTCCAAATATGGCGCTGCCTCAGCGCTTTAAAATGTCGGACCTGTGCCTTCTGGCCACTGATGCTTGGCGCTCCAGCGCCTTCTGCCCACTGACTGCGGACACCGTACTTGGCGCTTCTTGCGCCTCCTGACCGCTGGCTGCGGTCTCCTCTACTGACGCTGGCTGAGTCTCCGTCCGTACCCAGTGTTCGGCGCTGGCTGCGCCCTCTATGTCGCTGGCTGCGACTCCTCTCCTGGTACGGGAAACTGCGCTCCGTGCGCTCCTGGCAACTCTCTAGCTGGTCGTCAAGCCGTCCTCCAGCGCATGTTGCCCTTGCAGTCTTCCTAGGACTGCGAATATAAGAAGTTGTCTTACCTCATGTGGAGTTGCCTTTACCGGTTCCCCACACGTGTAGGTCCAAAAGAATGGGTGTAACTTTAAGGGCCTATGGCCGTGGCTGTGTCGAACGGTTTTATTCTGAAATTGCTTAAACTAGCCTCAATTACAGAATCTTAATTTTAATCTTAATTTTACCGCAGTGTGCATCCTACAATTCACAAGACAATGAAAAGGCACTTTTTCGGCGGCATTCCCATTACCGAGATCAGTAGGCCCGTACTTCAAAGGGCCAAGAAATGCACACAAGATCGGATAACTTAAGAAATACTATATTTTCCTACCAATACTGATTCTACCTATCGATTACAATGTTCGACTGTCGACACATTATTTCAACAATCAATCAAAGAACAAGTGAATATTTTGCTACAAGACGCACAAAAAAGACACATTAATATAAAGTTCAATTTCGAACAATTTAGTAATTATATTTGAATTAAAAAGAGTGACGATCATTGTCAAATAAATCTAAAGTCCTGACAACCGAAAATGAAAACCATGTATAACAATGCTAATCTAAATGAAACAATCACCGAGTTATACAACCATATAATAGATGAAATGAGTGAATTTCAGTAGTAGTAAAAAGCGGCTTCTGGTCCAGATTTTTGGGAAATTAAATGTCACATTAATGGTTTTTATCAATTAACTGTGACAATAATGGTTTTTATCAATAAAATTTCCTTCACCCCAAAACCCATTCTGATGGAAGTTGTTTATCCTAATAAAGGGTCACTTCACACTCATACATCTGATTTGTAAATAAACTTTTTGTTTATTCCTGACTTAGGAGGATTGGGAACGTCTTGGGGAAAGTACTTTTTGTATTTTTTATTTTCTTCCCATTCTTTTTTCTAGATTATAATTATGTACCCAAATTTTTTATGACATCCACAAGTGTCGATTCCTTCCGTAGCTGAGCCCTTTCTCCAGATACATGTTTCAGGTGTAAGCTATGGAAGTTATCATTTTAACTTATTCACGCTCAAGTAGTTTTGAATTAATAAGGAGAAGTCGCAGATAGTGAGAATTTTGTACAACTCTATCAAACTGTTTGAGAAACAATTTAATTTGATTCGAATACATAGTGTACATCCAAGACTAAGTTTTAAATATGATTCTCTTTACCGCCTGCTTGCCGAATTTATTCTAAAATATTCAAGTTTTCTTCTACTTTTCTATCCTGACATACGTGTGCAAGTGAGTCTATATATTAGCAAATACCATAGCTTGTCGCTCTTCACCGCGACCTCATCCGACTGCAGCTTCCTTGCATATCCTTTGGATACATAATCCTTGATGATCCGGTCGTATTCCAGCGCCAACTGGTCGTTGCGCTTCAACTTCTTCTCGACGTTGATCAGCCGTCTGAGCGCCATCTCGTAGCTCCGTGGCAGCACAGCATCGTCGTCCTTCCAGAGTAATCCCGTCTGGTAGCGACGCCCCTCATTCACCGTGGTGTCTTTGAGGATCCTTTGGGCCCGCGCGACGTCGCTGGCTACGACCGGGGGCGCGAGCTTCACACCAAAGCTTTCCATTTCGAAGTAGTCCTTCACCATTTTTTCCATCGTATTGTCCATTGACACGGCTAGAAGGCAAGACCTCGGTGACGGCGTAGTCGATTGGCCACTTACTGGCCCAAACACAACCGATCCAAGCTCAGCCCTGCACGCCCCGGACATCTCGTCGACATAACATCTGCATCGGCAGACTCACGCTCGAAACGGAGTACACGTTCCTCAACGCGTGGTGAGTGGGCTTTCCAGCTTCACTTATCTCCAGGCTTACCACGTTGGTGGGTTCCCTTCTCGCCCTTCCTCCAAACCATTGGATGTTCAGCTGTCGATGTTCGCCTCGCACTCCCAGATCCCTCCGTAGCTCGTCGTCGATCATCGTGACGGAGGATCCTTCATCCAAGAGCGCCTATGTGTCCACCTGGTGACCAGCTCCGTTCAGCGTTACTGGCAGTATACGGAGCAAAAGTCGGCCTCCCTTGGCGTCAATGCTTAAATTTCTCTGCACGCTCGCCTCCGCTGGCTGCGGGGCCCTTATCTCCAGGCTGTTTCTGAGGACAGCCGACTGCTGGCTCCTCTCGTCGTCCCTCCTGTCCGGGCTGCGTCTGGAAACTGCTCACTGCTGGTTTCCTCCGTTGTGGCGCCTGAAGCCACCTCGCTGCTCCGGCCATCTTCGCCCTTCGTCCGCTCCATGTACCAGACAGGGATCGAATCTGCGGTATCCGTTGATCTGGCACTCGCCATGCACATCGCAGGATCTGGCCGTATGACCACTCCGTAAGCATGTGAAGCAGAGCCGATGCCTCTTCACCATGCTCCACCTGCCCGAAGGCGAAGCTCCGATGAACTCCCTGCAGCTCGTCGTAGCATTTGACAAGCTCCATGCCGATAATCCCGCTGCTCGCACCCGTTCTGGTCGACGCTCGCATGTAGCACTCGACGCCTCGGCTCCTTTCCCTTGCCGTGCAAAATCGTACATACGATGTTTGCGTACTGCTGCAACCACGCGCTGAAGTGCGCTACAGTGGGAAACGGCTCGATCGATGCAGCGTGCCTGGCCCAATCCACTCGCTTGCTTTTAGGGAGCTTTGCCACAAGCTCCTCCATGAGGGTTGGGTTCCCCAGATGCTGCCCCGCCTTCGCCGACTGCAAGAAGGCCGTGAGGTTACTTACTCGGGTTGCGAAGGGAACGATCCGCCAGGTGCTGCTCCGTAATCTGCGGCACCTCTTGCACGCTGTTCAGCCGGCTGCGTATAAGCTGCTCCGGTCGGCCAAACCGAGCTGCTCCGTCACGGCGCTGACGTTCCCAGGGTGAATCAGCAGCGACTTCACTGTCTTGCATGCTTCATCCTTCAGCGCCTTCAACAACCTCTGGTTGTTCTCCAAGTCCGTGCAGTTGTACGCTTGGGTCGTCTCCACTCCACTCCTCGGTCTGCCCTCCAAATACAGGCAAGTCCAGGAGCCTCCTTGGCCCATTCGCTCCTTGGAATCCATTCGGCGTCATCGAGGCGTAGGATCCAACAATGCAGTTGCCACTTTGTGAATGCTCCCGCCCGGTAGCACGAATCCATGTGCTGTCTGCGCAGCACTTGTAGCACACAGTGGCTCCACAAGATGATTGCTAGTCATTAGCAATGGCGGCCCACTCCAAGATGGCGGCAGCGTGCAGGCCACACTGCTCGCAACGACATCGCTATGTGCGACCGGCCCCTTTAGTTGGGGCCTCGCCGTTCGATGTGGCTAATCGCGGTCCGCTCCAAGATGGCGGCCGCCCCGACGCTCCACTGCTTGCGCCATTTGCGCTTGGGCCAACTGCGATTGGCGCGCGATTGGCGGGGCACACTGTTCAAGGCTCTAACTTTCTTCAGCTCATTCCCCAGCACCGTAATCCTTTACAAAAGGTACGACGTGAGTAGCTGGCTCACCTCCGGCTCTGAACTCGTAGCTGTGACAGCAGTACTCCTAGGTTCGGACGCTACTGTAGTCACCGTAGTGGCTGGGCGACAAATGGCCGCCGCCGTGGTTATGTTCACCAGCGGCCGGTTTTCTGCTCCACTACTCGCTAGCTGCTGATCCGCTCGCGTTGTTGTAGGGGTGGCTTCCCCTCCGTTCAGCCGGGAACTCCTCCTGGGGGAATGTTGCATCTCAGGTCCAAATATGGCGCTGCCTCAGCGGTTTAAAATGTCGGACCTGTGCCTTCTGGCCACTGATGCTTGGCGCTCCAGCGCCTTCTGCCTGCTGGCTGCGGACACCGTACTTGGCGCTTCTTGCGCCTCCTGACCGCTGGCTGCGGTCTCCTCTACTGACGCTGGCTGAGTCTCCGTCCGTACCCAGTGTTCGGCGCTGGCTGCGCCCTCTATGTCGCTGGCTGCGACTCCTCTCCTGGTACGGGAAACTGCGCTCCGTGCGCTCCTGGCAACTCTCTAGCTGGTCGTCAAGCCGTCCTCCAGCGCATGTTGCCCTTGCAGTCTTCCTAGGACTGCGAATATAAGAAGTTGTCTTACCTCATGTGGAGTTGCCTTTACCGGTTCCCCACACGTGTAGGTCCAAAAGAATGGGTGTAACTTTAAGGGCCTATGGCCGTGGCTGTGTCGAACGGTTTTATTCTGAAATTGCTTAAACTAGCCTCACATTACAGAATCTTAATTTTAATCTTAATTTTACCGCAGTGTGCATCCTACAATTCACAAGACAATGAAAAGGCACTTTTTCGGCGGCATTCCCATTACCGAGATCAGTAGGCCCGTACTTCAAAGGGCCAAGAAATGCACACAAGATCGGATAACTTAAGAAATACTATATTTTCCTACCAATACTGATTCTACCTATCGATTACAATGTTCGACTGTCGACACATTATTTCAACAATCAATCAAAGAACAAGTGAATATTTTGCTACAAGACGCACAAAAAAGACACATTAATATAAAGTTCAATTTCGAACAATTTTGTAATTATATTTGAATTAAAAAGAGTGACGATCATTGTCAAATAAATCTAAAGTCCGAAAATGAAAACCATGTATAACAATGCTAATCTAAATGAAACAATCACCGAGTTATACAACCATATAATAGATGAAATGAGTGAATTTCAGTAGTACTAAAAAGCGGCTTCTGGTCCAGATTTTTAGGAAATTAAATGTCACATTAATGGTTTTTATCAATTAACTGTGACAATAATGGTTTTTATCAATAAAATTTCCTTCACCCCAAAACCCATTCTGATGGAAGTTATTTATCCTAATAAAGGGTCACTTCACACTCATACATCTGATTTGTAAATGAACTTTTTGTTTATTCCTGACTTAGGAGGATTGGGAACGTCTTGGGGAAAGTACTTTTTGTATTTTTTATTTTCTTCCCATTCTTTTTTCTAGATTATAATTATATACTCAAATTTTTTATGACATCCACAAGTGTCGATTCCTTCCGTAGCTGAGCCCTTTCTCCAGATACATGTTTTCAGGTGTAAGCTATGGAAGTTATCATTTTAACTTATTCACACTCAAGTAGTTTTGAATTAATAAGGAGAAGTCGCAGATAGTGAGAATTTTGTACAACTCTATCAAACTGTTTGAGAAACAATTTAATTTGATTCGAATACATAGTGTACATCCAAGACTTTAAGTTTTAAATATGATTCTCTTTACCGCCTGCTTGCCGAATTTATTCTAAAATATTCAAGTTTTCTTCTACTTTTCTATCCTGACGTACGTGTGCAAGTGAGTCTATATATTTCCCTTCCCCTATTCAGAATAAGTAAGAGAACATTTTTTTTTCATTTCACATAATACGTTTATTTATTAATTATTGATACAATGAAATTATTTTTCTAGCTCCATTCCTTTGAGTTACATAGAAGAGGCATGCGCATGTTTCCAGTCTCGAATCGGTGTTATAGAATGTAAAGTGTTCACCACAATTAATTGTTTTCAGATCTTGTGCACCTTGATTCATGAACATCATTTTTGTTTTAAGAAGGTATTGGAAATGATTATCAAATATCTTCCCATTAAATTGTAGAACAAAATTATCCATTTCTTCAAGAAATTTCATTATTTATTGAAATGGTTTTCGAGAGACAGGTCTTGTCACGAGTGGTCTCAGCTTCAAAATGATGTGAATGTAAATGTGTTTTTGCTTATTTTGAATTACTTTTACTTGTTTAGAGCACAAACACCACCTCTATCGTGATTTTTACAATAAGGAAATCTGTTTCCTGTAAACCGGATTAATGATAGGCACAGTATGCCCCCAACATTAATCAAATCATGGTTTCCAAAAATTGACTGAAGAAAACGTTTCTTTTCCATTTCCTTACAGATAATTTGTTTTCCAATAGTTCTTGCCTTCAGATATCGTAGCGTTTGTGCAAAACTGTTTTTTCCATCGTCCAAAGCAATTTTATGATGCTTATTTGTTAACCAGTTTGCGGTGGTTCGAGATTTTGTATTTAAAAATTCGAAATCATATGGTGCTTCCATAACAAAACTATTATTCAAGTTTGTTTCTTTTTCGATTAGTACTTCAATTTCTTTAAGAACAAATTTATTGTAATTGTCAAAGAAACCTTGAATATCAATTGATACAATATCTTTAATCATTTTCAAAAAATATCAAACAACTCGTTGTACTAATCAGTTTAAGGGGGGTGTATAAGTAGGCAATAAGCTTGGGTATTTTCGTCACTTGGTGTCTTCAGTTTATTAAAAATCTCACGTCAATAGGACCAGATTTTACTGTTTCATTTTGATATGATAGATCAATTACGATAATTGGAGCTTTCATTATGAATTCCGTTGGTGTTAAAAATGGCTGTGACTCACGATTGTAGTAACTAGATTGAAATCTTGAACACATTTCATATAGGTGAGAAAACTGATTCTTATTGACATCAACACTTAAATTATCATAAGGGTATGATTCAGTTTGATAAATTATTTGTGATAAGTTTTCCGTTTAGTGTAAATACGATTATTGCAAACCTTGGTCTTTCCCGATTTGCTGATAGTTTAACATTCCAACAGTGGTGGGTTCCCTGTCCTAATTTTGGTTAACGTAGGTGTTGTAGTGGGGCGGTGTTGCCGGAAAAAGATGCCTCTTGATTGTGGTGGAAGTCGGGGGAGTCGTCGAATCGCCCGTCTGGTTTATTCACTTCATACAAAAAAACTGAACTTAACTTAACTTAGCATAAGAAAAGACGATCGCCGACGGCCGACCGCTGCACTTGGACCCGGAGAGCGAGAGTGCAAAATTGTTCAGAGAGGGGCGAGGGCGGATGCACTCTTCAGCGCGGATGCGCTCTTCAGCGCGGTTGCACTCTTCAGCGCGGATGCGCTCTTAGAGTGGATGCGCTCTTCAGCGCGGATGCGCTCTTCACGCGCTCTTCTTCGGCGGCACATTAGCCCCTCATCTGAACATCCCGCCCCCTTGCAATCACTCGGGTTGCAACAGCTCCCTCGTCGCTACGGTTGGTGACAGGCTCCGGACACGACCCATCCAAAAACGGTGCTCTGGGCCACTGGCAGCCCGTCCTGGATCTTCAGGAAGCCCGGCTGCATGATCCGCGGGTACATGTCCGCGCCCAGGACAACGGAGATCGTCGCTGGCAGATAGAACCGCTCATCCGCCAATGTCACGCCTCGGAAGTGGGCACGCACCGCCTCGCTCAGCTCTCGAGACGGCGTATGAACGCGCATGTGAGGCTCGATTTTTGAAAGCGACCTCCAGCCGTACGCTATCATCCATTTTGGAACCCACGGTGGCCGAACATACTTGTTCGTCCCCCACGCTGGTAGTGGGCAGACGGAAACTCGCCGCTAGCGATGCGTCGATGCAGCTTGAGGGCGTACACGGGTCGATAAGGGCCCCCGTGTCGAAGATCCGGGTCCCGGTGTCAATGCGCACTATCGCGGTCGGCAACACATTGACGCTGTTCCGCTGCAGCAGCGACGATAGGGTGGGCGCAGCGGCCGCGTCCTTCGGGGGCTCTTGACGAGAAGCGGAAAATTGCCTAGGCGCGGATGACGCGGGCGGACGAGCGGTGGACGGCACCCGATGAGTGGCGGACGCAGACCGTGGAGCATCTGAAGCCTGCCGGCCAGTGGCGGAAGAATGCCGAGGAGCTGCCGACGAGCGCCGGGAAGTCGATGGCCATGGATCGGCTTGTGAGTGCCGGAAAGTGGCGGACGAAGGCGGCGAAGCAACCGAAATGCGCCAGGAGTTGGCGGACGACGGCCGAGCGCTAGCTGAGACACTCCGTGTACTGTCTCCCGCGCTCCGTGACTTGTGCTCCTCTTGACGCGGCTGACGCCGAGACCGTGGCTTCTCCACGAGGTGCAGCAGCGAGTGGTGATCCTGACCACATGTTCTACAGCAGTCCCCACGCCGACACGATCCGTCGGAGTGCTCGTGAGCCAGGCAGCTGGAGCAATACCGGTTCACGAGAACCGCCCGGAGCCGCTTCTCGGCACTGAGACGTAGAAAGCGCCGACACTTCTTCAGAGGATGGATCCCACTGCAGACTCGGCATCGGTAGGACTGTGTACCTCGAGGACATCTGCTCTCCAGTGACTGGGCGCTGCGTGGACGTGGCGACATCGTGCTGAATATGACTGGCGGAACTATGATGAAGAAACAAAACAGCGTTATCAGAATTGGTGTGAAGTTCGACTTGGAATAACGGCCAGAGCTACGAGACAGCAACAATGCGCCGCACAGCTCTAACCGAGGGAGCGACACCGTTTTAACTGGGGCCACTCGAGTCTTTGCCGTCAGCAGGTTCACTATGACCGCAGACCCAACCTCGACACGGACGTAAATTGCTGCGCCTTCTCTGAAGCGTCGCAGAACCCGTGATGCTCGACCCTTAGGTGTGGTCGGAACGCGACCCATCGAGGAACACGAATCTGATCGAGCACCGAGTAATTCTCCAGGAAGTCAACCCATCGCTGACAGAAATCTTGAGGGAGGGCGTCGTCCCACCCCAGATCCAGGAGCCAAATGTCCTGCATGAACATTTTTGCCCGGACAATGAAAGGAGCGAACCAACCTGCTGGATCGAACAATTTTGCAATTTGGGAGAGGACTTGGCGCTTCGTGAAGGACGAGCCGCAAGTCACCTCTGGCGGAACGAAAAAAAACTCATCGCTCGTCGCTTTCCAGCGCACGCCGAGTGTCTTGGCCGTGGTCTCTGCATCGATGTTGAGGAAATCAGCACGAAGGAGGTGGTCGCTCGGAATGTCGGCCAGGATCGCCTTGCTATTCGACGTCCATTTCCTCAGTGGAAACCCTGCTGACTCTAGGGCGCCCTTTAGCTCCCGAATCACCACTTGGGCTTCGGTTTTGGAGTCTGCCACCGCGAGAACGTCATCAACGTACATAAAATGCCGGATGATCTGGCTTGCCTGCGGGTACTTCAACTCTTCGTCGTCAGGGAGCTGCTGCAGGACCCGGGTCGCTAGGAACGGGGCACAATTGACACCAAAGGTAACCGGTTTTAATTCGTAGTCGCGGATCTCCCCATCGGGATTGCGAAACACAATACGTTGGAGCGGAGTATGCTTGGGGTCTATCCAAATTTGCCGATACATCTTCTCGATGTCGGCGTTCAAGACAAACCTAAAGTATAGCCACTTTAGGATTTGAATCGTCAGGTCGGATTGTAAGACCGGGCCCGCGTAAAGAATGTCGTTCAGACTGGTCCCGTTTGCGGACGGGCTCGAAGCATTGAAGACTACCCGCACCTTGGTGGTCGTGCTTTCGGGCTTGAAGACGGCATGATGTGGGAGGTAGTAGGTAGCGGAACTGCTCGTGGGAGAGACCTCGGTCATGTGGCCTAAGTCGATGTATTCCCGTATTACCGAGTCATGGCGGGCCTTAAGGGGCGGGTCCCTCTTCAGGCGCTGCTCATTACGTAGGAACTGAGCAAGAGCAAAGGACCGTGAAGCTGACAGCTCGGAACCCTTCTGCTCGGGGTCGCGTAAGGGGAGCGTCACAACGTACTTGCCACACTCGTCTCTTCTCGTCGTCTGGACAAAATTGTGCTCGCAAACTGAATCCGATTCCGAATTAATCTGAGTGGGCACATCCTCCACCTCCCAAAATTTGGTGAGTAGCTGATCCAGCGAGTCACCGAGGCTACGGGCAACTCGTGTGGAAAAAACGGACACGCTGCGAGGGTTGGCTGGAGATAATGGGCCTGTCAGCACCCATCCAAAAATGGTTTCCTGACCGAGAAGTGACCCGCAGATGTTAGCCCTGGTATTACCGAGGAGAATGGACGGAAGAATGTCAGCTCCTATTAACACATCGACTTGGGAGCTTTCAAAGAAGTTGGGGTCCGCCAGGGGAATGTCGGGCAGCCCCTTGAGGCGATCTCGCGCAATCGGATATGATGGCAGATTTCCTGCCAACTGCGGAAGAACGTAAGCCGCAGTCTCTAATTGTAGCCCGGGTCTCGACGGCGACCGAATGGAGAAATGGCACAATTTAGTAGACTGCGCGGCAATGGTCTGATTAAGACCGGACACTTGGGCTTGAATAGTCTTGAAGGGAAGCTTGACAAGGTTGAACAGTCGTTCAGTTATGAACGTCGCTTCGGACCCTGAGTCTATCAGTGCTCGTGCCTGGAAACTGCACCCCAGATGGCACACGTTGATAAGGGCAGTGCCCAATAGGACGGCTCCAGACCCGGAGGCGAAACACACCTGCACATCCGACTGATCCTCTGAGCCGTTTGTGCTTCTGGAAGGTTGTGCGGGTCGAGCCCTTGCTGGAGTAGGCGGACTTGGAGCCGTAGTGAACGGATTGCCGCGGTGCAGGAGGGTGTGATGTCGGCTGTGGCATGTGAAGCAGGTATGGGCGCTCGTGCAGTCTCGCTGCTGGTGCCCCTCGAGCAAAACAGTTCAAGCATAACTGCTTCCTCTTAATGTAGTCGGAGCGCCCGTCCACGTTCATTTCTAGGAAACGCGGACATAAGCGGATAGGGTGGTTTTCCCCTCGAACAGAGGTCGCATCCCTTTTGGCCCGGAGCCACTCGAGTCTCGTACGAATGGAGCCTCCGTGCAGGGGCAGCAGGGAGTCCCGACCTTGGCGGAGATTGCCCGGAGCCACTAGGCCTAACGTCGTCGATGGCCTCCAGAGTGCGATGGCGCTCTGTCAGGAAGTTATCTAACTCCTTCCATGTTGGAATTTCGGCCTTATTATGTACGGATTGCTCCCACATAGAAAGTGTGACCTTGGGGAGCTTCGAGGAAATCATAAAGACCAGGAGACAATCCCACGCCTCAACATTGATGGCGGACATTTCTAGGGCTGTCAGACAACTCTGAATGGTGGCTTGCAGTTCCCTCAGCGCGACCCCGGACTCTTGAGAAATAGCCTGGAGGTTGAAAAGGATCTTCAACTGGCTATTGACTAACAGCCGCCGATTCTCAAAACGGTCTGTGGAGGCTTTGCCACGCTGCGACAAACCCTCATGGGTAAGCGGAGCCTTAGCAACAATGGCGTGAGCGTCACCACTTGTTTTGGACAGCAAGTGAAACAACTTCTCTACCGGGGTGAGCCGCGAGTTTTGGATATAAATGGCCGCAAACAAGTCTCTAAAGGTGGGCCACCGAAGGTAATCACCCGCAAAGACCTCGGTATCCACTGGAGGTAACCGACAGCCTGTAGACGCGGGCGTGTGGACATTGACGGAAGCCTGCGTGGATTGGGAGGCAATTTTCTCCCGAAGCTGGGCAATACACCTCGAATATACGGAGTAACAGTAGCTGTACTTCGATTCCAGCACTGCTGAGGTGGCCGAATTGTCGTCGGACACGGCGAGCAAATCGGAGCAGCTCTCATAGCACTTCTCCACCTTCTCCCAAAGTGCCCGAATTTGGTCTCGATGGACTTCGCACATGTATTGGGAGCTTGTTTCTGGGCCTCCCGGGGTATTGATGTTGGCCTCAAATTGGCTAATTCGATCTGTCGTAGCGATGAACTTTTTCAGCGCCACGTCGACCGCACTTTGAGCCATTTTTACAACGGAGCGAGTCTGCCTCTGTGAAGGATCGGGGATTGTATTGACGTTTTCGTCACTCTTTGCCCTTTGAATGGCCCTGGTCGCCTTAGGCTTCAAAAGAGGCGTCCGCGGAGATGCGGATTGAGATCTGTTCAAACTGATGGATGGGATCGGACGCGGATTTTTGTCGTCTCCCGTGGGCATTCTCAAAGTCAATTAGCTGGTCAGCGCTTGGCGACTGACTTGCGCAATAGGGGTCTCGTTCGAAGCGGTGGCTGGTCACACTAAAGTGATGAGAACGGTGAAATCGCGGATGGATTGCGATCACAGGGAACTAGTAGGCACTAGCGGCGCCGATGTCGAAAGGAAGATCGTGTGCGGCACAAATCGAATGTGAAAACAAAACTTCAGGAGCCCAACAACCCAGAAGTAGACGAGGTTTGGTGAGATTGTAGGCGGATGTTGCCTGATGCGGAGTGGAAGCTGCGCTAAGGGCACGGAGAATGGACACGTACCGTTCGGAATTCACCCCGAAGGAAAAAAACCAGCACCAAAAAAAAACACAACACGGCTACTGAGCCGGCGAGGTTGCGAACTTAGGCGACACAATCACGGATTTGTAGTGAAATGCCGGTTTTTTTTTTTTTTAATACAGATTTTATTTCAGTTAAATTTATAATTATTTATTCCCTGAAATTGGACGCAGAAAATATATGGAATGCATGCAAGTATGTATATATGTAGGTATATGTATGCTCGTGAGGCCTAGGTTGGCACAGTGGACTGCGGACTGTATAAATAGAGGAACTGAAAGCTGTGTGGTGTAAAAAAACACTGATTGGGAAAAAAAATATTACGCCAGCGGCGGACTGTTAAATGACTTTAGGAATTTTTGAAATAAATCACACCGGCTGGCCAATATTAATTATGCTTTATTTTCGTCACCACACAATTTCACAAAGTATGTATGTATATATGCAAGTATATGTATGCACGTAAGGCCTAGGTTGGCACAGTGGACTGTGGACTGTATAAATGGAGGAACAGAAAGCAGTGTGGTGTAAAAAAAAGACACTGATTGGAAAAAAAATATTACGCCACCGGTGGACCGTTAAATGAATTTAGGAATTTTTGGAAATAAATCACACCGGCTGGCCAATATTAATTATGCCTTATTTTTGTCACCACTGTTTCACTGTTCACTTGGTCAATTTTACGCGGCTTAATTGCACCAAAAAAAGAAAAAGGTATGGTTGTATGTGTGTATATTATATGTATGCACATATGCCTCGACCGTTGGCAAGCGAATAGCGGAATAGCAAATAACGGGGGAGGCCGAAAACGGCGAGGAATATGGCGGCACACAAAACGGAGTCGGATGGAAAATTTGGCAGAATATGAAGACGAATAAGAGTAGAAAATCTCAAACTGCCGTTGTGTCGGAAAACTCGGACTTGGAGTTGACACGGAAAGGAAATAAATCTTGCAGCCGTGTGAACGAAATTTTATGTTCGGACCACTGCTGAAGACCGGCAGAGAGACGGAGACGGAAAAAATTTCGTACTTATCTTTTGGCGGAACACTGCCGAGAACTGCTGGTAGAAGAAGATATCCAGAATCCAAAGTATCCAGAATATCCAGGAAATCCGGCTCGAAGGACCAAATGTTGTAGTGGGGCGGTGTTGCCGGAAAAAGATGCCTCTTGATTGTGGTGGAAGTCGGGGGAGTCGTCGAATCGCCCGTCTGGTTTATTCACTTCATACAAGAAAACTGAACTTAACTTAACTTAGCATAAGAAAAGACGATCGCCGACGGCCGACCGCTGCACTTGGACCCGAGAGAGCGAGAGTGCAAGATTGTTCAGAGAGGGGCGAGGGCGGATGCACTCTTCAGCGCGGATGCGCTCTTCAGCGCGGTTGCACTCTTCAGCGCGGATGCGCTCTTTAGAGTGGATGCGCTCTTCACGCGCTCTTCTTCGGCGGCACATTAGCCCCTCATCTGAACAGTAGGAGTTCCAACTACGAAATGCAATAGATAGGCTTACACCACTTTTAATAATATCGTACATCTTAATTTTTGCAATGTCACTGGGTATCACGTGAGGAATTTTCCTGCTTATATTGGTCATTTCCAATTTAAAAGTTTGTTCCAATTTTTTTTTTCAAAAATATCATCTAGGTTTTTGGTTAGCATTAGCACAAGTTAATGTTTCCAATTCAACAAAACGTTTTTATAGTCAAACCTCAATAAATTTTTTAACAGAAAAGTTAAAGTATGCTCCAGTTGACAAAGCATCTCTCCCACTCCATCCAGAATTTAATAGATTTTTACTTTGAAGGTTATCAAGTGAAAAAAATTTTTTTCATACCGACAATTCAAGTTCTATCAATCTCGCAACCACTTATTTCGTACTTGATTGCATACAAAAAGTAAGCCATACAATTATTTTTAAAAAAGTGGTAACGTTGTCACTTGTAGTGCCGGCTGCAGTATCTTTTCTAATAATTCTTTGAAAATTGAGGTAACTTTCATGAGGGAGCACATACAAGTCTTGATTTTGGATAGTAATTCGAATTTCATTGTTTGGTTTGCATGTTTGATTATGCGATGAATAGGTATGAAACACTTTTTTCGAAATACTCTCATCCGAGTAAACTTTTTCTCGAACATTTAAAATTTCATTCATTGACTTTAAAAATAATTTATTTTTTAAAGTTAGTGAGCTTCTTTTTAGAGTTGATCCTCTTCCTATTGCTTTACAATCAGTAATGCTTGGTTGAGTGTATGAACCAGGTCTTTTATTATAAATATTCATTCTATCATGCGAATATACATCCGAATTGATACGTTTTCATCACGCAAATTTACTAAATCTCCGCTTTGATGTACGATGCGTATGGAGAGTGTGCTTATTTCATCACAGTTGATTGGTAAATAAGATTATGTGGTGTCACATTCATTTTATAGCCAGGAAGAACATTAATACTGAATTCGTGTAACGTATGATTGGGTATATTGTTTACATATGAACCACTAGTAATGTTACATTCAATACGAATAGTATTAATTTTAAAAATATTGAAAGTCTGATCTGATATATACGTTTTTGGTGGGTGTGGCTCTAGAACTCTTTTATCAAAACCAAAAAGTTTACCAATTGATCGTTCCTTATTAAAGTAAACCGCCTCTCGAGTGCTGGTTATTTCTAGTTGAAGAGTATTGTTATTGCTTTCAATTTTAATAATATTTTTTTAATTCAATACCGTAATCTTTAAGTATTTTATAAATATAATCATTTATATTACTTAGTTCATAGGATCCCGTAAGAATTGTGAGTACATTAGTTCCAATATGGAAAAGATTGCTTTTTTCGTCTATATATGGGATTGAATTGTACATATTAAAATCAATTAATGCGTACTCAAAACGTCCATCCAAATGAATTGGTGGAAAGTAGTTTGTATTTATAGCAGAACTATTTCCATTCAAGACAAGGTCACTGATCTAGACATAATGAAATCTGAGTTAAACTGTGGAAATGTTTGTGTTTTAGTCTATTTTTATACTAAATCTAATAACTTTTTAAATCAACATAAACTGATCAAAACCTTTTCTATATCTTCCATTATCCATATCGTTATCTTTACTTATAAGCAAGAATCCAATTTTATCCTGCCAACATTTTTTACTAATTTCCACGAATGTGCCATACCCCATATCTGTATTAATATGATCTCTATATATATGTCGCATATTTAAATCGTCTTGTTTAAACATTATAATAAAGTTGTCATTGACACGGATCAAGTGTTTAGGTATATGGGTATATGTTTGACATAAATAAAAGGAATCAATATTCTTATGACGACCCATACAAAAATAAGATGTTATGTTGTCTTGTTTTTCACAAGCTACATCATCAAATGTCATTATAGAATTATTTTTTGCTTCACTGGGTTCTAATATACCATTGTTATGAGAGAAAGTATGATATCCCATTCCTTTAATAGGTTTTATTAATTTTTCCAAGTACTCATATTTAGGTTGATATAAACTCTTAGAAAACAGATAAGTATTCTCGAATTTTAATCCGTTTGGACTCTCTATCAAACTGAGCATAATGTAGGTTTTACCACAATTTGAAGGTCCAACAATAAGAGCTCTTATTGTATTCGGTAAGAGAGAACTATGTCGTGGATGTTGTTTTTTATCGTTTTCATCTTTGATATTTCTAACAATAATTTTTTGTTTTTGACTTATTAAAGGCATTTTTTAAGCTAATGTACCTCATTCGATAAGAAATCTTTAATGCTTAAAGATCAATATAATGGGGAAACGTTTTTATAATCAACTCATTAGTCTTTTTAATTGTAAACGGGGTGGTGGTCTTGTCAACCACTTAATTAATACATTACCGTTTGAAGCCCATATACCAGGATATAAATTTTGTGGGCCGGGTACAAATCTATAAAAACGTTTGAAACGAGGAGATCAAGGAATACATAAACTGGATGAGGATTGTAAAGAGCACGATATACCATATTCCCATAAAAAGGTTTTAGTTGACCGTCAAATTGCAGATTCTATATTAATTGACAAAGCTTGGACCCGTGTAAAAGCATCAGACAGTACTCTTGGCGGAAAAGCAGCAGCATATTTGGTGACCAACATTGTGAAAACAAAGACAAAATTTGGAATGGGAATATCAAAAACAAAAAAGAAATGTAAAGGGAAGACGACGAGGAAAAAATTAAAGATGACGAATCTGTCGACTGTTATTAACGCTGCTACATTATGAGTGCAATTAAAATTGCAAGAAGAAACGACATAATAGAAAAATTTAAGGTGTTGCTGTAGGAGAAGGGTTATATCTCAAACCGTACAGACACAGGTTATGGATTCTACCTAAAACCATATAGTAAGGGATATGGTATTAAGAAGCGAAAAAACTAATACGTTAGCTACCCAATAGACCACTTTCAAATATAGACATTTCAACTTTTGCTCAAAAATATATACCAAATTTTCGAGGAGTATATATGAGGGATTACTTCCACGCTCTCCAAGAATTCGAGAATGTGGTATAGTAAACCTAGATGATTCATAATCAAGCGGTACACATTGGGTCGCATATAACAAAAATAAAAATGATATACATTATTTTGATAGTTTCGGAAATCTACAACCACCTAAAGAAGTTGTCAAGAATTTGGGAAAACAAATACAATAAAACTACGAAGGAGTTCAACATTTTGATACATACAACTGTGGTCATTTATGTCTTTCATTTCTACTGTCCTTTGTTAATGGAGTGAGGCAATAACCCATCATTTTGATTGGCTTACACTTAGGACGGGGAGGGAGGGTGAAACAAATGTGTTGTATATACGTTTGTATGTGTGACTTCTGGATGGTATAAAAATCGGGGCTGCGTTCTTCAAAATTCACAGTCCAAGTTTCGACTTTACATTCAACAGACGTTGTACAAGTGAACAAAAAACAACTGCTAAACAACAAAAAAACAACTGCTAAACAACTAAATCAATTGCTAAACAACAAAAAGCAATATATATAATAAAATGAACATGGAGAACAACAACTATAAGAAGACTGCAGATGTCGAATTCGATCCTACTGACGAGGATAATAGGAAGACACCTGTTAATCCGACAAGTTTGGTTTGTTATTTCAACGAGAAGAACGATGAAAAAGATGATGCCGCAGAAACAGCGTTCATACCAATTGATGTTGAAAATAAAGCAAAACGAATAAAGCTTGAGACGGTAACTCAAGGATTCAATAGATGTAATAAGCAATTTATTTTGTCAAAGGCAAGGATGCCCGAAAATGTAAAGTCCCCCATCTTTAAGGCGGAGTGTAAAAGGACAAAGATTGGAAAATCCCTTTTTCTGGAGTTGGAGGATTACTTTCTATACACCCCGGAAAGGTATACACATCTTCGGGAGGAATTTATTGATGCAATGGTTCATGGGAAATTTAATATTCATAAAAAGAATGATGATTTATATTTAGAAATAGGGAAATCAAATATAAAAAAATAAATAAATAATAAAAAACCACTATTTTATATTACGTCGAATAAATACAATTTTAAAATATATATAAACAATACATTTTTTATTTAACTGGATGGATGGGTGGATATAAATATTAGAAGTTATAGTTTCCAGTAAACAGTATAGATTGAGCAACTAAAGGGTGATTACATAAAGATTATATATGTTTTAAAATTTACTTTATCTAAATTTATGCAGGTTTCAATAATGAATGTGTTAGCACAGTTAACAAAAGTGAGATCTGCCTTGAAGTGAAAATATTGAGTTGGAGGAAACATTTAAACCTATTACAGAACCTGTTAAGTTTGCTGCTTGTCTTAGTGTGCTGGAAGCTGGAAGCGGGGATCGGAGAGCAACAGCTGATCGCTCTCGCATTTTGAGACGATGCGTGGGAGAACGAAAGCGGGAAGAGGACAAAGTCAGTCGTCTTCGGCAAGCGAGAGAACACGCACGTTGAATCTAACGCGGGACGTCATTTACATATGTGCATAAATTAATAAACGTGAATTCTGTTAATTTATCTATTAGTGTTTTGCATTGCCCGGGAACCCCTCTTACAATAACCCTTTGTTAGCCAAATACAAGGGGGCACAAATATACATGGTGGCCCATGAGGGGACCCCGTAATCGCAAAACATAATAGAAAATTCTTAATTTTGTGTAAATGAACGCCGTTAGATCGCAACTGCGTTAAATTTGCAAGTCAGCTCTGCATACCGCGGAAAGTGAAAAAGAGAAAACGGGGATACATAGACGCAGCAACAGAAGTTTCTGGACGTTTTCTTCGCTTCTTTTGGGATGGATTCGTGTGCATAACGGAATCGCAACTGCACCTAGACTACAGGCCGGCGGCGCAAGACGACAGTTTTTTGAACTTTGGAGACGGTCGTTGATCTTCGCTTCGTCTTGGGGTGGATTCTGGTATACCTAACTGAGTAAGTAGACAAGTTGTGTGCGAAATAAAATTTACTGAGTTTTTCTATAAAATTATTATTTGGGGTGGTGAGTTGCGCACGAAGTTCGGTTTTACAACATTGGTCAACATGAAAGCGGGATCGGATGCTCCTACTTTGGAGCAGCTGGTTAGCTTGCAGGCGAATCGATTTCAGTCCGTGAAATCCCTGTTGCAAAATTTTAAAAAGGATTCGCAATCGAGGATTTACCTGAAGAAACGGCTGGAACAAGTTGAGGAGTTGCGAGGCGCATTTAGGGAGACGGGTTCAGTTATCGTGAACCTGGAAGGATTTTCTGTGTCGGCCTATGCCACGAAGGATTTCCAGTCGGAGTTCGAGGAGCGGTACATGGATGCCTATTGCGCTTTCGCGGAGGCGCCTCCGCCGCCAGTGTCTGGGGGCGCCGATGCGGAAGTGCGGCTGAACATGCCCCAGATGTCGGTTCCGAAGTTCTCCGGCGCCTGTGTCGATTGGCCAGGCTATTATGATACCTTCACGAGCCTAATCCACAACAACGCCAATCTGAGTAGCGTGCAGAAGTTGCACTTTCCGAGATGCAGCTCACGGAAGGGAACTATTTTTTTTTTCCCGCCCTCCGACCGAGGAGCGCTGCCGTCTGATGTACGGTTCGGAACACGAGATAGATCCGAGTGGATTAGAAAAGATACGAGGAAAATTTGTTTTGTGCTAAATGGATTAGTATCGAAACTTTCAAAGTGTTAGGAGAAGCGTTAGAAGTAATTTTATAAAGATTATTATAGTTTGAACATAGTACCCGAAATGGTTTATGTTGGGCAAAGTTCGAAATACAATGCTCTAAGGATAGGGGAATATAGTTTCTAGTAATCCTAAGGGGTACATGGATATTCAAGCGGCATAGAAGGGCCTGGCTATCAATTTCACCCTTAGGAAGATTATGGATAAAGACGACACCAAGCATCGTCCTACGATTAGCGAGGGATGGCAAATTGATTAGTAAGAGTCTATTTTTATAAGAGGGAAGGTGTATATTTGCATCACAGTTGAGACCGCGGAGAGCAAATATTAAAAAATTCTTTTGGATGGATTCAATAAGGCACTGGTGAACCCCATACTGGGGGTCCCAGATACATGATCCATATTCCAGAATCGGACGAACCAAAGAAATAACAAGAGGAAACGCTATAGTCGAGTGCCGCGACTATAAGATACCCGTTACTGTTTTACAAAATTTTAAAATATTATTTTGCTAGTGGAAATTCACATACTTCAGAGGAAGTATGTTGAGTATGCTTATAGTGACGTCACTGGCCATGTGAGGCCTTATAACCTTAATTTCTTTATAAATAGCAAAATAATGTTCCGATTTGAAAAATCTTTGGTAAATCGATAGATATTAACAGAAATAAGTTATACAAGGTCAAACAAAGGCATTCATAATAATATTATAGACGCCACAGCTTTCCGCGGTTTGTGGGCGTTAGAGTGGGCGTGGCCGGATGCAACTTCGTGGCAAGTTGCAGAGGCATCTCCTAAATACGTGTTCCTAAGCAAACTTGTGTAGCTTTTATAGTTTTCGATATTTTTGCATTTTTGGTTTTTCGGGTTTTGTGGGCGTTAGAGTGGGCGTGGCTTGATCGGAAAAAAACCAATTCACATTGGGAGCATCATAAAAACCTACATGCTAAATACGAACTTTCTATCTTTAACAGTTACCGAGATATCAGCTTTTCTAGAAAATCCGAAAACCGTCTTTTGAGCCTTGTGGGCGTATGGGTGGGTGTGGCTGGATAGTATTACCACTATAAGATGCTCTGCCATCGAAAGATTATATTTTCTGAATTTCAACTTTCTAACTGCAATAGTTCCTGAGATTTCAGCATTTTTAGTTTTTTGCGACTTGTGGGCGTTAGAGTGGGCGTGGCAGGATGCTGTAATAAAGTTGCGCTGTCCCGGGACCTCAAGAATCTTCATGCTCAATCTCAACTTTGTATCTGCTATAGTTCCTGAGATCTCAGCGTTCATACGGACGGACGGACGGACGGACGGACGGACGGACGGACGGACGGACGGACGGACGGACGGACAGACGGACATGGCTCAATCGACTTCGCTATTGATCCTGATCAAGAATATATATACTTTATAGGGTCGCAAAAGCTTCCTTCTATCTGTTACATACTTTTCAACGAATCTAGTATACCCTTTTACTCTACGAGTAACGGGTATAAAAAGTGTTTTGGTAACATAGGGGTCGTTAAATTCCTTTGACCACCTTTTAATGAAACTAAGAACTCCTCTAGCTTTATTAACCACAGAGGAAATATGGTCGTAAAACTTAAGTTTTGCATCGAGTAGGATGCCAAGATCTTCAACTGCATTAATTCTTTCCAGAGCTACACCATGCAAAGTATAAGTGTCAGCTTTAGGTCTTAGGCGACAGAAGGTCATTGCTTTGCACTTAGAGATTTAATAAGTTTCCAGAGCACCAGTTTTGAAAATTATTAAGGTCAGATTGCAGTTTCACCTTGTAGGAGGCACCAGTATATTGCAGATAGAGTTTGACATTATCTGCATACATAAGTACTAGGGAGTCATTAACACCCAAGGGAAGGTCGTTAATGAATAAGGTAAGAAGTAACGGAACAAGGTGGCTACCCTGAGGGACCCCGGAGGAAGCATAAACTAAAGCAGACACTGAATTTTTAAAAAGAACTCGTTGCATTCTACCTGTGAGGTAACTGCTAATCCATCACAGGAGATCCGTAAGAAAACCAAAAAGATCAAGTTTTTCTAAAAGAAGGCCGTGATTCACGAAGTCAAATGCTTTACTGAAGTCAGTGTATATGACATCCGTCTGAAGTTTATTTTGGAAACCAGTGATCACGAAGGATGTTAGTTCCAGAAGATTGGTAGTGGTAGACCGTTTTTTCATAAAGCCATGCTGTCATGGAGATATGACAGATCTACACTGGTGCTGCAAGTGAGGCACAAGAATTTTTTCAAAAAGTTTCCAAATTGCTGATAGTTTAGATATACCTCTGTAATTTTCAGCATCCGATTTTTTTCCCTTCTTGTGAAGGGGAATGATAAGGGACTCTTTCCAGATAGCGGGAAACGTGGACGTTTCCAGGGAAGGGTTAAATAATTTTAAAAGGGGTTTGGCCAGGGTAGCAGAGCAGTACCTAAGCACACAGCCCGGTACCCGGCAAAAAGATCGTCAATTTCCTGATCCGTGCTTGCAGTAGATTTTCCAAACGATAGCAAAGACTGAAAGGTTTTAGGTTTACGCTTAGTGTTAACAAAACTATAGAACTGTTTCGGATCCAGAGCAAACTGGTTCTTACATCGAGCTAAATAGTTCTGATAACACTGAGTGTTATGCACGGTAAAGTTAGACCGAGCCACCATATAATGCACGAAACAGTCATTACTATTAGTTCTTAAGTATTTTTTTAAATAATCTTAATTTGATATTTTTAGATTACAAAGGTGGCTTGTATACCAAGGGGGTTTATCCGCCATAGCCGGATACCGCAACAAAGCGATCAAAAATTAGGTTTAATGTACTATAAAATATATCTAGAGCAGTCGACATATCGGTGCATGCGTACAAATCGGACCAGTCAAATTCTGAAATAAAGTTATTATTTTTTTTAAAGTCAGCTGTACGAAAACATCGAATTTTCTTATCAGCGTAATTGTTCTTAGGCTTAGTGCATAGCCCCATATCGATCGTAAGATCTAATGTTGGATGATAAGACTCTTCAGGGAGTGTGAGAGGTGGAGCTCTGTAAAAGGATACTGCGTCCGTATCAGAGAGAAAGCACAGATCGAGCAAACGACCTAAAGAATTCCCTATATGATTAATTTGAGCCAGTGACATGTCTAACATGCCAGCCGTAGGGTCGTGATGCGACGTAGGTGTTAAAGCTAAGGTGTTATCGTTCATGGACCAAGCCAACTGGGGTAAGTTGAAATCACCCAACACCACCAGCTGATCCATGTCTGATAACATTGAGAAGACAGACTGAATGGCTGCTAGGTGCCGCTCATATGTCAAGGAATCGGACTTAGGCGGAATATAAGACCAAGTGATATATAAATTTAACCCAAAAAATTAGATTTTAACTGTGATAAATACTAAGTCTATAGTTTGAAGATTTGTAACCTCGGAAACGAAATAAGAGTCCACTGAAATTAGTACTCCACCACCATTTCCGAGGGATCGGTCAAGCCTATATATTGTGTACCTACTGGGGGAAACTTCAGAATTAAGAACTTCTGGAGTGAGCCAGATTTCGGTAAACACAATGACCTGGGATGCAAACGAGAAGCTTACCGAGAAAAAATTAGAAAGCTTAGAGCGTAAGCCTCTTGTGTTCTGGTACGAAAGAATTATGGATGATGTTAGTTTTTCAGGTTGGCAGGAGCGTTTACTTGTGGAAGCTTTACTCCTAAAGGGCGACTTTTTTTCTTTTTTTTATTTTTAAGCTGATGTTCTTGAACGAAAATATGTTGCGACCAGAAATTGGTCGAACAGATATCGTCAAAAGCCATCTGAGGAACACGGATCTTGAAAGATGCCACGTTCCTTGCGTAGGAATATTTATACTTAGTTATATTTTCCACCCTAATATCGACATTAAGTTTTGCTTCTCAAGTAGATAAGATTAAATAATAAGATAATAAGATTAAATTTTTCAAGTAGATAAACGTTTGAAAAAAAGTAGCAAAAACGAGGTGATTAATTAAATAATTAAATCGCTCGAGAAGACGCAAAAGCCAAAAACACAACCGTTCGCTTGGAAAGAGAAGTAAAGTGTTTTACTATTCGGTGGCTGGGGGATTGATGATCAAGAGGTACAAGAATCCTCGCCTCGTTTTTGCCCACCACATGAATCCCATCTAACGTGTGGGCAAAAACGAGGCGAGGATTCTTGTACCTCTTAATCATCAATCCCCAAGCCACCGAATAGTAATACACTTTACTTCTCTTTCCAAGCGAACGGTTGTGCCTAGGCTACAGAAAGACAACACAGAGTGAATACGGTCGATTTTAAGCACGGTCAATGTTTGTCTGGTTGCATTCCGCCGCGTTCAAGCCTTGGACGGGGAATCGCAGCCCTGGCTGGCACACTACGTAGCATCGAGGCTACCAAAGGAGACCCACAACGCTTGGGAGCACCATCAAGGAAGTTGTTCCACAGTTCCATCCTACAGAGAGTTGGAGTAATTTTTAAACGATCGGCTGGTTGTAATGGATGCGATTGAGAACCGAGGTTCGTCGTTCGACTCCGCTGCTGGCCCAGGATCTTCAGACCCTACCAAAGGAGTGCCAGTGCACAGTGCACAGCAGCACGCTAGGCGCCTGTTACCACTTACGGACTGCACGCTGTCATAAACGCCCTTGTCGATCAAGGATTGGAGGCAACCATTGTCTCGGCGCACGTGGTACAGTCCTTGCATCTGAAGCGATCTGGCACCCGAACATCTATTTTTGGGATGGGTCTTGGGGGCGGTCGTCGGTGCAAGTATACTGTCAATTTTGAAATCCGTAGTAATGTTAACCCTGACTTTTCAGTAGACGTTGATTCCGCGTATGTCCTCAATTCGGTTACTTCCTGTCTTCTCTGTCGCAGCTTCATGCCTCAGCGTTGGGACCATATACGAGGGCTCCCTCTGGCGGATCCGAACTTCTCACGATCGAAGCGAGTCGACCTCATCTTGGGTGTGGACCTGTTGGCGGAAATCATGTTGCCGGACACCAGGATCGGGCTGTCCGGCGAGCCTATAGCTCAGAACACTCACCTTGGGTGGATCCTATCTGGTTTGGCGGACGGAGTGCGGGAAGCGACCCAGGTACGGTGTCATCGGGTGCTCTTGGACACCGAGGCTTTGCTCCAGCGTTTCTGCGAGGTGGAGGCCGTTCCGGACCGTTCTCTCACATCGGAGGGGGACCTCTGGTGCGAAGCCTTCTTTCAAAAGACACATATTAGGCGATCGGATGGCCGTTACGTGGTACGGTTGCCCTTCAAAACCTACATTGATCCAACTATGGTTCTGGGAAGATCGCATCAGACGGCGCTGAATAGGTTCTTGCAGTTGGAACGGCGTCTGTCGAGGAGTCCTGAGCGGTGGAGCAAATATGTCGAGGAGATCGAGGAGTACTTTGCCCTCAAGCAGATAGCGCCGGCGGTGGGCAGTGAAAGCAGTTTGCTGATGCGTACTTCTACGGGTAGGCATGTGGCTTCCTGCGTGCTGCCGCATCATGCTGTCTTTAAGAAGGAGCCGCAGTCGCTTAAGCAAAGAATCGTTTTCGACGCCTCCACAAGGACTAGCAACGGAAGATCTCTAAACGACGTGTTGTGGACTGGGCCAGCCCTTCAGATCGACATGACGCACGTGATACTGAATTGCCGAAAATATCGTTTCGTTTTTGCAGCGGATATCCAGAAGATGTATCGTTGTATAGATGTTCAACCAGAAGACGCCCAATACCAACGGATTTTATGGCGGGCGGTGGATGGGTCCATCAGCGTTTTCGCGTTGTCAACGTTAACCTTTGGTACGGCGTCTGCACCATTCACGGCCATCAGGGTCATCCAGCAGTTGGCGAAGGACGAGCGCCGTTCGTTTCCCAAGGCGGAAGAGGTGTTGATGAGCGAAATATATGTGGATGACATTCTTTCCGGAGGTCACACGTTGGAGGAGGCAAGGGATAAGCGGACACAAGTATCGGAGGCGATAAAATCCGCGTGCATGGAGTTGCGTAAATGATCTAGCAACGAGTCCAGTTTCATGCTCTAGATTCCTGCGGAGCATCAGTGCTGCCGGACTCCTTTAAACTGGGACACTGCGGATCCTATCAAGGCGTTAGGGATGTATTGGTTCCCGAATAAGGACTGTTTTAAATTTCAAGTCAATTTTGGGATTCCAGCTATGTTTACCAAACGGATGATTCTATCGAGCATAGCTAGGCTGTTTGATCCACTGGGTCTCATCGCACCAGTCATTATCGTGGGAAAGCTGATCTTAAAGGAGGTAACCACGGCAAAGGAAGTGCATGCGGATGGCACTCATTTGGCGCTGATGTCGGACGACGAGGTTCCGGACGCCCTCGTAGAACGGTGGCGAACGTTTCGGGACGGGTTGATGAGGATCGTCGACATAAGCTAGACCGATGGATTAATTATTCCCCTGGACGTATAGTGTCAGCTCAGCTTCACGCGTACTGCGACGGTTCATCGACATATTATGCGGCTTCGGTCTACCTAAGGCTCGAGTGCGAGGCCGGATCATGCTATAGCTCACTGTTGGCCTCAAAGTCAAGGGTGACTCCCACAAGGCCCATGACTATACCTAGAAGGGAGCTGAGTGGCGCAGTTTTGGCCGTCAAGTTGGTAAAATTGCTTACTTCGGCTAAGCGAACTACCCATCGAATCGTTCTATTGGACGGATGCCACAATCCGTTTTCACTGGCTGTACGGAGACATCACTAGGTGGAAGACGTTCGTGGCCAACAGTGTCGCGTTCATTTTGGATGATTTTTCGCCCTCGCAATGGAGGCATGTGGGTACGGCTGAGAATCCAGCGGACTGTGCGACAAGAGGACTGTCTCCGGGTGAATTGAAGGGCTTCGGCCTATGGTGGCGAGGCTCTGAGTGGCTTATACGCAGTCCGAGTGACGGGCCTTCTATGGAGTTCGAGCAGGTCGACACCAACGATGCCGCACTAGAGGCAAAGGCGGCCAAAATACGAGTTCACCACGCAGTCCCACTTCCGTCGTTCGTTGGCAGATGTTCTACTTTTAGCCGGGCTGTACGAGTCACGGCCTATGAGTTGCGGTTTAGGCACAATGCTCTCGGCAAGGGGGAGAGGCGCATCGGCCCCTAGCCATTGAAGAGCTTGACTTTGCTTTAGGGCCTATATTGCGCATCTTGCAGCGGGAATCGTTCCCAATGGATTTGGCTGCAGTAAGAGAGAGTAAACGGCTCGAAGTAAGCTCTTGAGCTTGTCGCCGATCTTGTCAGAAGGCATCCTGTGAGTGAGGGGGCGACTATGGCATTCTAGCTTGGCATATGAGCGCCGGCATCCGATAATACTCCCAAGTTTCCATCATTTTACTGAGCTGGTATTTCGGCACTCGCATGTTTTGACTCTGCATGGAGGTGCGCAGCTGACGTTAGCGCACACCCGCCAGCGGTTCTGGATAGTGACAGGAAGGCAGGCAGTTCGAAGAGTTGTGCGGAAATGTGTCCAGTGTTTCCGGTTGCCGCTTCATCGAGTGAACTTCCCTAGTCGTCCATTCATTGCAACGGGAGTTGACTACACAGGCGCTATTGAGCTCAAGGCAGCACGGTTGCGAGGGATCAGCTTCTACAAGGGATACATCGCCGTTTTCATTTGCCTTGCAACAAAGGCAGTGCATTTGGAAGCGGTGACATGCCTCACCACGGAGCATTTTCTGCTGGCGCTGGACAGGTTCACCGGGAGGAGAGGGATGGTTCAGCACCTCTATAGTGACAATGGAACCAACTTTGTGGGTGCGGACAACGTAATGAAGAAGTTCTACTGTAAGCTTCAAGAAGATTACGATCACCTTATAGCCCCCAAGCTCGCTCCACAAAGGACAACGTGGCACTTCAATCCTCCGCAGTCGCCCAATTTCGGCGGGCTGTGGGAGGCTAACGTGAAGTCGGTGAAACATCACCTGAAGAGGGTCATTGCGGATCAACGGCTCACCTATGAGGAGTTGACTACGGTGCTTATAAGAATAGAAGCATGTCTCAACTCGCGGCCGCTTTGTCCTCTCACAGCGGACGCAGACGACCTAGAGGTGCTCACGCCGGCTCATTTCTTGATTGGTGACTCGCTGGATGCTCCTCCTGAGTTTCGCCCACAATAAAGGTCCTTCGCGGAGCAGTTCCTGATCCAGCAGGCTGAAGTACGTCATTTCTGGGGCGTTTGGAGTCGGGACTGGCTAGCACATCTACAGCAGAGGCTCAAGTGGTGCCGCGAGGCTGAAGGACTCCAACTTGGCGACCTCGTCATCATCAAGGACGACCGTTTCCCGCCGTCGCAATGGCTACTGGGGCGCGTCGTCGAGCTAGACCCGGGGACAGATATGTTGGTTCTGGTTGTTACGCTTAAAACCAAGCAAGGCCAGTTGAAGCGTTCGGTGTCGAAGCTCTGTCCACTGCCGATCCGATCATAAGCGCCCTCACATACACACCTCAATTATAATTAACTCGTCTCTTGAGCACACTTCTCGTTTACTTTCCCATACTAGATTCTTCCCCAAACCAGGATGGACCGGACAAGCGAAGGTTTCTCATGCTAGGTCTAGCATTGGCGGGCGGCATGTTAAGTTTTCTGCTTGTCCCAGTGGGCTGGAAGCTGGGAGCGCGGAGCGGAGAACAACAGCTGATCGCTCTCGCATTTTGGGACGATGCGTGGGAGAACGAAAGTGGGAAGAGGGCAAATTCAGTCGTCTTCGGCGGGACGCGGGACGTCATTTACATATGTGCATAAATTAATAAACGTGAATTCTGTTAATTTATCTATTAGTGTTTTGCATTGCCCGGGAACCCCTCTTACAATGACCCTTTGTTAGCCAAATACAAGGGGACACAAATATACAGAAACTTTACATGAACTTGCTTACCAAAATAAAAGGCAGGCATTTTTAAAAACAAATAAGGGAGCCAAGGTTAAACGTGAATTATACCAAAATAAAAAGTACGCGAATGACATGTCAGATGTCGATGACCTGTACTATACAACCAATGGAATAGAACATCAGACAAACAGAAATGTATCTCAGTACCGATCTATGAATGATAGTGATTCGTATAATGATTATTTTTTAAACATAAATGTTTTTAAAACGGAAAGAAAGACGAAACACATGATTATGCAGACAATGAGAGTGAGACGGAACCTATATCAATGCCTACAGAAGAAAATGAAATGAGGGAAGATAAAAATATAAAAGATGAGATAGATAATGAAAATTATGATTTTAATATCAGCCATTTGAGTCCAGATAATGTATTAGCATTAGGGAATAGTGAACTAAAAGTTAATGATAATAGGATTCATTTGTCTAGTGGAATGAGTTGCGAGATCAATTACGATAATTGGAGCTTTCATTTTGAATTCCGTTGGTGTTAAAAATGGCTGTGACTCACGATTGTAGTGACTAGATTGAAATTTTGAATACATTTCATATAGGTGAGAATACTGATTCTTATTGAAATCAACACTTAAATTATCATATGGGTATGATTCAGTTTGATAAATTATTTGTGATAAGTTTTCCGTTTAGTGTAAGTCCGATTATTGCAAACCTTGATCTTTCCCTATTTGTTGATAGTTTAAAATTCCAACAGTGGTGGGTTCCTTGTCCTAATTTTGGGTTAACGTAGGAGTCCCAACTACGAAATGCAACAGATAGGCTTACACCACTTTTAATAATATCGTACATCTTAATTTTTGCAATGTCACTGGGTATCACGTGAGGAATTTTCCTGCTTATATTGGTTATTTCCAATTTAAAAGTTTGTTCCAATTTTTTTTTTTCAAAAATTTCATCTAGGTTTTTGGTTAGCATTAGCACAAGTTAATGTTTCCAATTCAACAAAACGTTTTTATAGTCAAACCCCAAAAAATTTTTTAACAGAAAAGTTAAAGTATTCTCCAGTTGAAAAATCATCTCCCCCACTCCATCCCGAATTTAATAGATTTGTACTTTGAAGGTTATCAAGTGATAAAAAATTTTTAAGTGTAGTTGTCATACCGACAATTTGAGTTCTATCAATCTCGCAACCATAGAGCACATACAACTCTTGATTTTGGATAGTAATTCGAATTTCATTGTTTGGTTTGAATGTTTGAATGTGAAACACTTTTTTCGAAATACTCTTATCCGAGTAAACTTTTTCTCGAACATTTAAAATTTCATTCATTGGTTTCTTCCAGTATATTTTTATCAATTTTTAACTTTGAAGCTTAGAGACTTTAAAAATAATTTATTCTTTAAAGTTAGTGAGCTTCTTTTTAGAGTTGATCCTCTTCCGTTTGCTTTACAATTAGTAATGCTTTGTTGAGTGTATGAACTAGGTCTTTTATTATAAATATTCATTCTATCATGCGAATATACATCCGAATTGATACATTTTCATCACGCAAATTTACTAAATCTCCGCTTTGATGTACGATGCGTATGGAGAGTGTGCTTATTTCATCACAGTTGATTGGTAAATAAGATTATGTGGTGTCACATTCATTTTATAGCCAGGAAGAACATTAATACTGAATTCGTGTAACGTATGATTGGGTATATTGTCTACATATGAACCACTAGTAATGTTACATTCAATACGAATATTATTAATTTTAAAAATATTGAAAGTCTGATCTGATATATACGTTTTTGGTGGGTGCGGCTCTAGAACTCTTTTATCAAAACCAAAAAGTTTACCAATTGATCGTTCCTTATTAAAGTAAACCGCCTCTCGAGTGCTGGTTATTTCTAGTTGAAGAGTATTGTTATTGCTTTCAATTTTAATAATATTTTTTTAATTCAATACCGTAATCTTTAAGTATTTTATAAATATAATCATTTATATTACTTAGTTCATAGGATCCCGTAAGAATTGTGAGTACATTAGTTCCAATATGGAAAAGATTGCTTTTTTCGTCTATATTTGGGATTGAATTGTACATATTAAAATCAATTAATGCGCACTCAAAACGTCCATCCAAATGAATTGGTGGAAAGTAGTTTGTATTTATAGCAGAACTATTTCCATTCAAGACAAGGTCACTGATCTAGACATAATGAAATCTGAGTTAAACTGTGGAAATGTTTGTGTTTTAGTCTATTTTTATACTAAATCTAATAACTTTTTAAATCAACATAAACTGATCAAAACCTTTTCTATATCGTCCATTATCCATTATCCATATCGTTATCTTTACTTATAAGCAAGAATCCAATTTTATCCTCCCAACATTTTTTACTAATTTCCACGAATGTGCCATACCCCATATCTGTATTAATATGATCTCTATATATATGTCACATATTTAAATCGTCTTGTTTAAACATTATAATAAAGTTGTCATTGACACGAATCAAGTGTTTAGGTATATGGGTATATGTTTGACATAAATAAAAGGAATCAATATTCTTATGACGACCCATACAAAAATAAGATCTTATGTTGTCTTGTTTTTCACAAGCTACATCATCAAATGTCATTATATAATTATTTTTTGCTTCACTGGGTTCTAATATACCATTGTTATGAGAGAAAGTATGATATCCCATTCCTTTAATAGGTTTTATTAATTTTTCCAAGTACTCATATTTAGGTTGTTACAAACTCTTAGAAAACAGATAAATATTCTCGAATTTTAATCCGTTTGGACTCTCTATCAAACTGAGCATAATGTAGGTTTTACCACAATTTGAAGGTCCAACAATAAGAGCTCTTATTGTATTCGGTAAGAGAGAACTATGTCGTGGATGTTGTTTTTTATCGTTTTCATCTTTGATATTTCTAACAATAATTTTTTGTTTTTGACTTATTAAAGGCATTTTTTAAGCTAATGTACCTCATTCGATAAGAAATCTTTAATGCTTAAAGATCAATATAATGGGGAAACGTTTTTATAATAAACTCATTAGCCTTTTTAATTGTAAACGGGGTGGTGGTCTTGTCAACCACTTAATTAATACATTACCGTTTGAAGCCCATATACCAGGATATAAATTTTGTGGGCCGGGTACAAATCTATAAAAACGTTTAAAACGAGGAGATCAAGGAATACATAAACTGGATGAGGATTGTAAAGAGCACGATATACCATATTCCCATAAAAATAGTTTAGTTGACCGTCAAATTGCAGATTCTATATTAATTGACAAAGCTTGGACACGTGTAAAAGCATCAGACAGTACTCTTGGCGGAAAAGCAGCAGCATATTTGGTGACCAACATTGTGAAAACAAAGACAAAATTTGGAATGGGAATATCAAAAACAAAAAAGAAATGTAAAGGGAAGACGACGAGGAAAAAATTAAAGATGACGAATCTGTCGACTGTTATTAACGCTGCTACATTATGAGTGCGATTAAAATTGCAAGAAGAAACGACATAATAGAAAAATTGAAGGTGTTGCTGTAGGAGAAGGGCTATATCTCAAACCGTAGACAATGTGGACAAAGTGATTGAGCCGGAAGTTATATCAATCCCTCTAAAATAAAATAAAATGAGGGAAGATATAAAAAATTATAAAATTATTAAAAAAATAATAAACGATAATGAAAATCCTACAACATCCACTCCACTTCGTACGAAAACTGGTTTCGGTTATATGACTCTGGAGGAATCGAAACCAAATTATATATATTGGAATGATGTAAATGAACTAGTCGAAAGTTTTTAATTTTAGTGGCGTCAAAGACAGCGTGTAACAACAATCACAATAATGAGATTTTCTCAATATTATAAGAATTGCGAGAGGAGGGAATTATTGTTTAATTCGAGTATATATATTAAACACAAAAAAAAAATTTATTTAATGATAGGGAGCGATCAAATAATTTAAAAAGAGGTCTTAAATCAATTGAAACATTTTTAATTGATACTGATGGTAATCTAAAATGGGTGGTTATTCAACATTTAAAAGGGGTTATCGATACTTATTAAATGTAATTCATACGTTTTCTAATTTTGCTTGGGCTGAAGCATTACAATCAAAAAATGCCAATGATGTTTCCCAAGCAATGGAAAAATCTTAAAATCAGGTCATGGAACACCAAAAAATTTACAAACAGATGATGGAAAAGAGTTTTTTAATTCAAAATTTAAACAATTAACAAAACGTTATGATATAAATCATTAGACGAAGTTCAGCACTGTTAAGGCATCAAATGTCGAGCGTTTTAATAGAACACTAAAACAATCAATGTGGCGTGAGTTTAGTTTCAATGGGAAATATAAGTGGATATTTGATTACTATAATAGGGTACATAGAACCATAAAAATGAACTCAATTAGTGTCAACACAACTAATGAAAAACAAATATTACAAGACTTATATAATCACATAAAGATATATGTTGAGAGTAAACTACGAAATGGTGATCACGTTCGTATCAGCAAGTATAAACATGTGTTTGAAAAAGGGTATACACCGAATTATACTACGGAAATCTTTAAAATTAGAAATGTCAATAATACATTCCCCAGAAATACTTACTTGAAGATTATAAAGGTAATCCGATTCAAGGCGTGTTCTATAAAGATGAACTCAAAGATACTTAATTCCCAAACACTTTTCTTGTTGAGAAAATTTTTAAAGCGAAAATTGGATAAATTTTTGGTAAATTGGCTTGGCCAATTGGAAAGGATGAAGCCAGATGGGTAAATAAAGATTAAATTTTATAGTAAAAAATACCAAATGAAAAGACAATGTTATATTTAATTTTAATTTTTGTTTTATTAATTTTTTCCTTTTTTTATTTTAAATCTTATATTTACATGTTTATATATGTACACTTTTATGATGTGTATATTAACAATTTTAATAAAATATTATACATGTTTTTACAATTTATTTTTGTTTTACTTATTTTTACCACAATCTCGATCTACTATACAAGGCGATATAGAAACCTGCATGGATGTACGGGATTGAGCTCTGGGGCACTGCCGCTAGCACCAACATCAAGAAACTCGAAAGGGCGGAAAATCGAATCTTGAGGGAAATTGTCAACGCGCCTTTTTATGTGCGCAACACTACAATAAAACGAGACCTGGAGCTACTTTTTGTAGTAGAAGAAGTAGCGAAACATAGCAGCAAAAACCTGGACAAGATGCAAATTCGTGAAAACCCTCTAGCTACAAGCGCACTAAACCAACAGCCTCGACGACTAAGCAGATGGCACCCAACGGACCTGCCCTTCAAGGTCCCCTAAGGCCCAGAATTCAAAACGCAGATTCCATCACAAATCACAACTTACACATACTCCCCCCCTTCTTTTTTTTAACATTCCCAATTAAACCAACATAATTTGTTATTCCACTGTTAAATTTAATCATAACATTTAATTTAATGACCCCTGGATGTAAATAAAGACAACATTAAATAAAAAAAAAAAAGAGAGTTTTCAACTTCATCTATTTTATAACTATAAACTTTGGAGCATAGACCTATAAATTCACTTATTGGATTTCTATTCAACTCATCTTTAAAATATCCTAACCTCTTTTTATTAACTTTTTTAAAATTCTATAAATCTATAGAAGACAATCTGAATAATCGGATGTATCAAATTTTGATTCAATATCACCAGGAATCATCCGTTTTTATAGTATAGATGAATGAGTCTGTATCCATATAATTTAAGACTCAATTTTCCTAAAATTTGGGTTTCTTATATTGGTAATAAAAATCATACATGTTCCACTTTGATAAGTCCGATACAGCAAACCCCAAATACATGGTTTATCAAATGCAACTCGTCATTTATTTTAGTTGCACCATGAAAATTGATTTTTGAAATTAAATTTTTAGCACAATGTTTTTTTCGACCGAGTTTATGAACATCTGCAGACTCCTATGTAGTTACCAATTTAACCTCTACACGTTTTTACAGGATTTCCCATAGTTTTCCCATTCATAAACTTAAAAAAATATTTTTCAAATTTATTCTTGGCATTCTGTCTATGTAAAGTATTCAAGTCAATATAAGTCCGTAGCCAAGGTTTTTGTAAAAAGCGAACCCCTCTATGAATCTTTTTTAATATAATATTAACCCACTTTGTTTACATTGCTGCAACTTCTATAATGAAATACATATATTTTTAGTTCCCGGGGTCAGCTATTAATTTTTTTACTTTATCCTCTTTAGACTCGAAACTGTTTGACGGACAAAACGGTAGATCATTATGTGTATCATGAATGCGATAGGGGTAAATTACGTCTACTTCCAAAAAATATCCCTACTCACTATCAATAGATATGATATGTATATCAAAATTTGTTAACCCATTAGGAGACAACCATTCAAACCCTTTGTATGGAAGGGGTTGTGACATCGCTCAACCATATAAATTGTTTGCATCCAAATACATTAAAAACGATGATTCCTTTATTGAATCATAATTTATTAAGTACTTGTTATTTTCTTTTGTATATCTATGGCAACATTGTACTAAGCCCCCTCGAATGCTATTTTGAATAAATGTATACTAATCGGTATCTACTAATAACTCTACTTGAATATTTGTGACCTTTAGCATGGCTGCCCAAGATAGACCTGGTGTAGTGATAAAGGGTCTAATGAATAAATTTGTAAACATATTTTTCTAAAATTTTCAAATATATCAGTCAATAGGAAAATTCAGTTTTTAAATATAATTCTAGATAATCTTTAAGAGTTGCACAGGAAAATTGTGACCAGACATTATGCGCGTGATTATGTCAGTGGTCCGGGATAGGCTGTCTTCTCGATGAGTCCTTGATCCGGGTTGTCCTCCGTTTTGGTCCTTCGGTTGGTCCTTTGGTGGGAAGCACAACTTGAAACTTTGAATAAAAACACAACTGCCTTCTTTTGGTGTGTATCTAAGACTGATTTTTATTCTAGCTCTGAGTACATAATGAAAACTATCTTTAGAGTAGGAGTACATATGCTGTGTCTGCACTTTAGCGTGGGTCAGCGTTGTCGGCCGGATTCCCTGTGGCCCAGTTGTTTACAAGAGTCAGCTTCGGGATTCCGCTGCCTTGCTGGTTCGATGTCCGGGCTGAACGTCACCGCCGTTAGTCCGAGGCGGTTCGGGTGGAGGTGCTATCATACGCATGACATCAGTGGGAACTCTTTCCCCCTTAACTCGGAGCGATGGCCATAGAGAAGGTATGGCAGGAGTGACGATAGGGTCCACAGGTGGGGGTGAAAAAATTATCCTCCTTCTGCTAAGGGTCCAAGCTACGGATGTATATTATTGAAAGGTGAGTGATGGTACGTTCCTCTATGCTGGTAACTGCCAATCCATTTTCCAGGTTGCTGAGGTGTAGTACTTGAAGGCTTATAGGTTCGTCTATTGGGATCGTCGTCAAATTCTGGATGTGTGGCAGGTTAATTTCGATGTCGTCGATTACCACAGTGGCGGCCTCGACGTATTTCGTCCCGTTGGCAGAGAAAGAGCAATTATCATATCTTATAAGCATGGATCCACTAAAGATCTTACTCGAGATGCAATTGGAGGTGATGTTCAAATTTTCCACGTTGAGGATCACCATCATTTTTTTTATAGGGAAGAAGACCTCTGGTTGGTGTCCTCTTTGTATTGTGCTGCAGGTAGCTTCCTTGTCGTTCAGAAGGTTGAGGAGGCATTCAGTGATACTCAATGTTGAAGGAGTTTCGCAGACATGTGTGTAACGGTCCTGCTTTGGGGCGGCTGGGACAGTTCACCGGATACCAGCAGTTCGTTCCAACATTTAGTTTGATGTCAGGCGTAGTTGCTGAAAAGAAAATTCCACCCAGAGTATGACACAGCTTGTTTGGTTAAGGATAGAACAGATCTTAGTTGTTTATTTCATATCTATGGTTACAGAGTTAATTCACAGGGGTCGGCTGGTCTTTGCCGCGGGCGGTCCGCGGGCCTGGGAGGGAGAGGGAGGTATCCGGGCGTCCGATGCTCTGTAGTGTCTTGCTGATCCGCTAGCTAAGAAAGGGAAAGAAGAATAGAAATTATGGAGAGTGTGGTGGCCCGAGGGCCAGTCACGCGAGCGAGTGTGAATGTAAAGAGAAAAGAACCCTGGTGTTCGGTATGAGAAAGAATGAATAGAAACCCCGTGGGTCTCTGGTGAGAAATGACGCGAGGCCAGACGGGTCCGATGCGTAAGAAATGCAAGGCCCCTGTGGGACTCTTGCGAGGGATGACGCGAGGACCTCGTGGTCCGACGAGTAAGAGATGCAAGGCACCTGTGGGACTCTTGCGAGAGATTATGCTAGGCCCTTGGGGTCCGATGCGTAAGAGATGCAAAGCACCAGAAACCGGTCTTCCTGATATAACCCGAGGCTGAAGTCAGTGTGCCCGTTCCCGGTAATCCCTTTATGTGGGGTGCCCGTTTGTCCGGCCAGGCAGTGTGACCGTTCGTTGTTTACTAAGGCGCGCCCGCGCATTCAAATTCAAATTTTATGTTTTATTCTTAAATAATAAACTTAATAAAACGGGTTCTTCAGGTTTTCACTTATAACTATAAAACAAACTATACTATTGATTTCATGATTGCCCTTACTGCTATCCTTAATTCCCTAATCTTATTTATTATTCAACTTTCAACTTTATTTATTATTCAAATTCAACCTCTTTTGTTGTGCCTGGCGTCGGTAACTTCATTATGGCTGCTACCTTATCTGGGTCCGTCAGATACCTTAGCTCTTTTTGGAAGAAATGGCATTTTTCTTTTTTTTTTTCTAATCTCGTTGCCGCTTTTTTCTGCCAATTACCACGATGTCATCAAAAAAGGAAAAGAAACCGCCTCCTTTTTTTGATGGTATAGGGGGGCTGGTGCCGTAGTAAGACCAAATGGCATTACCTTCCACTGGAACAGACCCCGTCCCGGTACTGTGAACGCCGTGTATTGTTTACTATCCTCGTCCATAGGTATTTGCCAATACCCTGCCTTCAGATCGATTGTGCTAATGAACCTGGCTTCCGTTGCTTGACGTGCAACCCACCTCCTGCCCAACCGACCGAGGAGCGATGCCGTCTGACGTACGGCTCGGAACACGGGGATAGATCCGAGTGATTACTAAAGATACGAGGAAAGTTAGTTTTGTGCTAAATGGATTAGTATCGAAACTCTCAAAGTGTTACGAGAAGAGTTAGAAGAAATGTTATAAAGATTATTGTAGTTTGAACATAGTACCCGAAATGGTTCGTGTTAGTCAAAGTTCGAACTACAATGCTCTAAGAATAGAGGAATATAGTTTCTAGTAATCCTAAGGGGTACATGGATATTCAAGCGGCCTAGAAGTGTTGAGACCGCGGAGAGCCAATATTACAAAATTCTTTTGGATGGATTCAATAAGGCACTGGTGAACCCCATACTGGGGGTCCTAGATACAAGATCCATATTCCAGAATCGGACGAACTAAAGAGATAAAAAGTGTTTTGGTAACATAAGGGTGGTTAAATTCCTTCGACCACCTTTTAATGAACCCAAGCACTCTCCTAGCTTTATTAACCATAGAGGAAATACGGTCGGAAAACTTAAGTTTTGCATCGAGTAAGATGCCAAGATCTTCAACTGCATTAATTCTTTCCAGAGCTACACCATACAGAGTATAAGTAGCAACTTTAGGTCTTAGGTCTTAGGTCTTTTTAATGAAAGTACATTATATACTTTGTGATCTAGTTGAACTGCTTCTTTTTGATCTGTTAAAAAGGTTATTATCTTTTCCATTTCGATTGAATTTAGTAAATATTTTGGGACAATTTTTAATTTGCAAATAATAAGCTTTCTGCAATATTAGTTATATGGTTATAAAGTAAGACTATGTTAAAGTTAATCCTGTCTGTATATTGGATAAGCTGAATGTTTCTATGTTCATCGTCCATTTATTTACAAATTTTGTTCTGGTAAGAATTAAGAATAAATAAGAATTATAAGTTCCTGTTCCTTGTTTATATGTTCGGTTATTTCCTCGAATCTTATGCGGGTCTCATTTTTTAAAATAACGTTTATTTTGGAATCTTCCTGTAACGTTTCCAGGTCTTTATAAATCTTCGCTTCGTCGTTGGCGTCCATGTTTCCTGAAACTATTTATACCTGTTACTCGTAGAGTGAAAGGGTTCACTAGAGTCGTTGAAGAGTATGTAACAGGTAGAAGGAAGCGTTTCCGACCCTATATATATATATATATTCTTGATCGGGATGAATAGCGAAGACGATTGAGCCATGTCCGTCTGTCCGTATAAACGCTGAGATCTCATGAACTGTAAGAGATACAAAGTTGAGATTAACCATGAAGATTCTTCAGGTCCCTACGCAGCGGAAGTTTATTACAGCCACGCCCACTCTAATGCCAACAAACCGCGAAAACTGTGGCGTCTATAATATTATTATCGTTTGACCTTGTATAACTTATTTCTGTTAATATCTATAGAAAGATTTTTTAAATCGAAACATTATTTCGCTATTTATGAAGAAATTAAGGTTATATGGCCTCACATGGGCAGTGACGTCACTATCAGTTACTCAACATTCCAATAGCAAAATGAATATTTTAAAATTGTGTAAAACAGTAACGGGTATATTATAGTCCCGGCACTCGACTATAGCGTTTCCCGTTGTTTTAATATGTGGCCTAATCCGTTAATAACACCCCTTCTGAACCTACTTCTCTCATTGTTGGGGAGTAAGGAGCTTAACCTTTGGTGGACTTGGAATATCTTCCGCTGTAGAGTTAGTTTGAGCTCCTCGAACCCATTTTCGTTAGGTAAATTCCCTATCACCTCGTGTATTTTAGCCGCTGAGTCCTCATAGTCGCCCAGGTGAATAACGTCTTTAAAAATTTTAAAGAATTTTACCACTCTCGCTGTTCCCAGGTTGATTTTTATGAGGGGCCCTTTTATATATGGCTCTCCTTACTTTTAGTTTACGTAGTTTCTGGTGTCTCGTAGTGCGTAAAGTTACTCCGCTATCTCGTAAAACCTTGTGCTTACTAAATCGAGGTGTAATTTTATTTCTCCCATTTTCTTTGCGAAAGATGGGAGTACCAGCCGCTAAATCTGAGGGATCTGTCATCCATGTGTTGTTGTTCAACTTTAGTAAATAGTCGTGTTTGGTATCAAATTTAACTGTTTTCTCAAAAATGTGAGTGCGACCACTAAAGAGTTCGAATGGGGTTAGATTTGTACTAAAGTGAATCGCATTGTTGTAGGTTATTAAAGTTTCAGAAAGTATCTCGTCATGCTCCAAGGTTAGTTTTAATTCCTTCCTTTTGCTCAGAATTATTTTATCGATTTCTGTTAGAGTGGAATGGAAACGTTCCACCGTTGAGTTGCTACTCGACTGTTGTAAAGAAGTAACGTGTAGTTCTACCTCATATTGTGTCAGAAAGTCTTTAAAAACGGCTCCCGAAAACTCGGCCCCTTTATCAAGTATTATTTTTTTGGGTATTCTGAATTGGCAAAAGAAAGTTTTGAAAGCTTTAACAACAAGAATTGAATTTCTGTTGGACAGGGGGTAGACCTGAGCGGATTTAGAGAATTTATTGATTGTTATAGTTATAGTTGTTATTTATAGTATATATGTATATTCGCGTGTAATATATCGAGGGGTCTGTTCGGAATTTCTGGAAGTACAAACAGGGGTTTATGGGGACTTCTATCGTACCTAAGCGTGAGGCAGATTTCGCAATCTCGGATTTCTTGGGAGATCAGAGCTTTTAGGTTGGGTACATAGATATCTCTTTTCAGGTGTTGGTACATCTCTTCCACTCCTCTATGATTATTGTTAGAGTGGTGGGTTCTTATCAAATAAACGATCTCGTCAGGGTCAATAGGTCGCGTAGAAAAATGAGACATCTGTGAATCTTGTACAGCTGTGAGTCCGCGAAATATTTCAGGTAAGCTTCTTGTATTACATCCTTGTATACCTCAGTCGAATAGATGGCCAAACTCTTGTTTGGTGTTAAAATGGATTTCAAAATATCTGTCGCTTTTTCTACGGTATAAGGCTCTGTAATACGTGTAAAACGAAATCCATGCCCAAAAAATCTTCCTCTCTAATTTAAGGTAAGCTAGTACTATTTCTGAGACCTAGTCTGGATCTGGTATTTTTAATAATAGTTTTCTTTTGCCAACAGTTAAAAGACTACGTATTTGCGTATTTAAAAATGTAGTAAATCTAGTACACTAACTTCGGAACTATATTATGTGCTTAAATAAGAATTATTTTTTTTATGTAGAAAAAATTAACGTTTCTATGTGTATTTTTGAAAATAGCTCCCTTAGTATGTAGGGGATAAGTGTGTTTATGTATATAGTAAAGATAGAGATATAAAGATTTATGTATATAGAAAATATAAAGGTGGGTATAAGTATATGTATGTATAGATATGTATAAGTAAAAATTTTTCTTAGTGTATAGTTACTGGTGTTTGTATAGTATTATGTTGAGAATCTGCAAGACAGACAATATAGTGTGTGTGTGTTCTTAATTTTTTTTTTCGAACCATGGAACAAAGTGGTTGGTCGGTTAGCTGGGCAATAAGAAGTACTTTATATGTTTACGACTTGTTTTTTTCTTCTAGTCAGCGAGTTCTGAGTTTGTGTTTTTCCTACCATGCAACAATGTAGTTGCTCTTGTCGAGTCTGAGACCCAACGTATCCAGATCCGTGTCAAGAGCAGAGAACAAAGAGGAGGGAAGAAAGAGAAACAAAAACAATCCATCGAGTCTTCACCGGCTCCCGGCTTAACGTTCCCACATATACATATATATAGGCACATGAAAGAACGAAAAGCCCTTATTAAGGCCGACGTCACTGTTAGCCCCTCTCCCCCTCCTACAAGTACTCGGCCACGAAAACATAACTAATTTTTTTGTGTAGGTGTAGGTTTAGAATCTTTATTTAGGGTGTACCTGTGTGGGTGATATTGCGTGTGGCGCTCTCGGGACAAGGACGCACATATGCAGCCCTGCGAGGTCTTCGTGCGCGATGTCTCCGTGTGGCGGCTTCTCGTTGTAATTCGGGTTGTGGATCTGGGTGCGCCTGTTTGGCGGCTTCTGGGTGCGCCTGTGAGGCGACTGGTGTATGCGCCTGTGCAGCGGCTGGTGTATGCGCATGTGTGGCGACTGGTGTGTGCGCCTGTGAGGCAGCGTGTTCGTGCGCCTGTGAGGCGGCTGGTGGATGCGTCTGTGGGGCGGCTTCTGGGTATTCCTGCGACCACGCGCTAAAGTGCGCTACATAGGGAAACGACTCGATCGATGCAGCGTGCCTGGCCCAATCCAATCGCTTGCTTGTAGGGAGCTTTGTCACAAGCTCCTCCATGAGGGTTGGGTTCCCCAGATGCTGCTCCGCCTTCGCCGACTGTAAGAAGGCCGTGAGGTTACTCACTCGCAATCGGCGGCACCTCTTGCACGCAGTTCAGCTGGCTGCGTATAAGCAGCTTCGGTCAGCCAAACCCAGCTGCACCATCACGGCGCTGACGTTCCCAGGGTGAATCAGCAGCGACATAACTGTCTCGCGTGATTCATCTTTCAACCTCTGGTTGTTCTCCTAGTCCGTGCAGTTGTATGCTTGGTTCGTCTCCACAAACGCACAGTTCAAGACGAGCCACCCCTCGGTCTGCCTTCCAAATACAGGCAAGTTCAGGAGCCTCCTTGGCTCATTCGCTCCTTGGTCTGCATTCGGCGTCATCGAGGCGTAGGATCCAACAAGTGGCGATGCAGTTGCCACGTTGTGAATGCTCCCGCCCTATAGCACGAATCCATGCGCTGTCTGCGCAGCACTTGTAGCACACAGTCGCTCCACAAGATGATTGCTAGTCATTAGCAATGACGGTCCACTCCAAGATGGCGGCAGCGTGTAGGCCACACTGCTCGCAACGACATCGCTATGTGCGACCGGCCCCTTTAGTTGGGGCCTCGCCGTTCGATGTGGCTAATCGCGGTCTGCTCCAAGATGGCGGCCGCCCCGACGCTCCACTGCTTGCGCCATTTGCGCTTGGGCCAACTGCGCGCGATTGGCGGTGCACACTGTTCAAGGCTTTAACCCTCTTCAGCTCATTCTCCAACACAGTAATTCTTTCCAAAAGGTACGACGTGAGTGGCTGGCTCACCTTCGGCTCTGAACTCGCAGCTGTGATAGCAGTACTCCTAGGCTCGGACACTACTGTAGTCACCGTAGTGGCTGGGCGACAAATGGCCGCCGCCGTGGTTATGTTCACCAGCGGCCGATTTTCTGCTCCACTACTCGCTGGCTGCTAGGGGTGGCTTCCCCTCCGTTCAGCCGGGAACTCCTCCTGGGGGAATGCTGCATCTCAGGTCCAAATATAGCGCTGCCTCAGCGCTTCAAAATGGCGGACATGTGCCTTCTGGCCCCTGATGCTTGGCGCTTCTGCGCCTTCTGCCCGCTGGCTGCGGACACCGTACTTGGCGCTGTAATTGGTACACACTGTAATTAGTTTACGGTATTTTTATATATTTATTAAACTTTTGCATGAACCATATTGTTCGGAGCTTCACTTGATAATGTCGCTCTCAGCTTAAGAAATATTGGCCTTGGCTTACAATTCATATAGCTGCGCGAGCATCGCCGCGGCCAACGTTTATGTATATAAACATATATATTAATGTACGTGTGCCGCTGCAGAGCAGCGGTCAATGCTTATGCATAAGTGTATATGGGCTCGCAAGAAGCGGAACGAATGATCGGCCGCGCATGCAGACATGCCGGCTCAGCATTTAGGATGTTCATAACATTGTTGTGTGGATCGAATTATTCCGCACTTGAAGTGCTGGGAATATTTGGCCAAAACCAAGCGCCACAATGTTGCAGTGATATAAGCGGTACAGTGTGTACCCAATATGTGAGCATACTACATCTCCCCCCTTTTCGAAAAATAACGTAATTTATGGAGTTATTTTGATAATTGTTTAATATATGTATGTAAAAAAAATTTTTTTTTTTTTTTTTTTGGTTTATATTAGTATATTAGTAAATATTGGAAAGTTATTGAAATCGAAATTTATGCAATTATTCATTATATTATATATACATTTTTTGATATTTTGATTTATTTTGAAAATTTACTCGAGAATGAAATTGTTATCTATTTATATGTAAGAAAAATGTATAGTATCTAATGGAAAAAAAAATTTTTTTTTGGATCCCTTTTTTTTTATTAGCATATTACAGAAATTCTATATTAGAAACTTTATTCTAAAAAAAGTTTTAATCTATCCTTATGAACTGTTTGTTTTTTGGGGTCGTGTTGAAACAATATACAAAATATTGAAGCCATATGTCCCAACCAGTTTTTTCCACCGATATATATGAACGTATGTATTCATTAAAGGTTCTATGACTTCTTTCTATTGTTCCAACTGTCTGGTGGTGGTGTGCAGTTGATGTTATATTTTTTATTTTCAGATATTTGCATAAGTCTTGTATAATTGAATTTTTGTATTCTGTTCCCATGTCCGAAATGAACGTCTTCATTGGACCGTACTTTAGAATAAAATTTTCAAATATTGCTTTTGCAACAGTATTTGCACTTTTATTAGCAATTGGAATGACAATTAGATATTTTGTTAAATCGCAGATTAAAGTAACTGCGTATTCATTCCCTTGTTCAGACTTAGGCAGTGGACCGATCGTATCCACGATTACCCTGTCGAAAGCTGTTAGTGAGGTTTCAGTAATTGTTAATGGGGTCTTTGATTGCGTGGTTATTTTCGCTCTTTGTCATTTTAGACATTTCCGTATGTACTCTTTAATATATCGAGTCATACCTTTTCAAAAGTAATGTCTTTTAACTTTGGCCAAAGTTTTGGTAATGCCAGTGTGACCTCCTTGAATGGGTTCATTATGGTATGTAGACAGTATAGCTTCTTTTTCTTTTTCAGAATTTATTTGGGTCTCCGGGTTAAGTAGCGCTACTCTTAATGATTTTAATGTTTTATTGCCAATTTTCTTGAAATTATCTAATGAAACGTGTTCAAAGATATTTTCCCACGGTGCCACTTTGAGTTGGCTAATTTTATGTATACCGGCTTGCGTTTCAAGCCTTTGGAAAAACTGACCTAAGTCAAGGACTCCATTGGTATATAAATCGCTAACATCATATCTTGCAGTAATTTTTTTTCCATGTTTAAAAAGACATATCATATTTTTTACGTGCAAGGTCACTACTTTTCGTACCTCGTCATTATGAATGACTTCGATTACGTTTGGCTTTGAAGCTTATTCTATAGGTTGCCTAGGCAACTCTATTTCTTTATCTCCTGCGCAGGATTTCTGTCTACTTTGTGATCTTGTAGTGACTTTTTTTACATTCTTGGTGATATTTTGCAGTTCCTCGATGGTTATTCTTGATAACGCATTGGCTACATGATTGTCTTTACCCTTTAGATACTCTACTGTGAAATTATATTCTTCTAATTCAAGTCTTATTCGAGTTAATTTTGAACTGGGATTTACCATGGAAAATAAGTATGTAAGTGGTCTGTGATCTGTCTTGACAGTGAAGTGTCTACCATAAACATATGGTCTGAAGTGTGTTATTGCCCAATGAATTGCTGCAAGCTCTTGTTCTGTTGTACTTTTGTTACTTTCACCTTTGGTAAATGATCTTGATGCATATGAAACTGGAAGCTGGAGTCCATTTTTGTTTTGAGTTAAAACTGCTCCACACGCTTGCTTACTAGCATCTGTTATTATGCAAAATTCTTTGCTGAAATCTGGGTATTGTAACAAAGTTTGTTCTATTAAAGCCGATTTAAGGTGTTCGAATGCATACTGGCAATCAGCTGTCCATTCAAATTTTACATCCTTTTTGCATAACTTAGTTATGTGACGTGCATAGTCGGCAAAATTTTTAATAAAACGTCTGTAATAATTGCAAAATGCAATGAATCTTCTAGCGCTGTCCGCATCATTTGGGACTGGATAATTTTTTATGACGTCGTATTTTTTGTCGTCAGGCAAGATTCCTTTATCAGTGCATTTATGTCCCAGAAAAGTGACTTCATGCATGAAAAATAAGCATTTTTCAGGATGTAATTTCAGGTTGTACTTTCTGCAATTCTCGAAAACATCTGTTAAATTTTTAAGCATATGTTTTTCAGAACAACCAATGACTATAAGATCATCTATATAAAGGAATGCTAGGGAAGTCTCTAGTCGAGAGAATGCTATAGTCATCATTCTCTGAAAAGAATTTGGCGCTATCTTTAAGCCGAATGGTAATCTCGTGAAGCGATACGAACCATTGCTTGTTGAAAAAGAAGTTATATCTCTTGAACTTTTTTCAAGCTCAATTTGATGAAAACCTGACATTAAGTCGAGACATGAAAAATATTTTGCTCTACCTAGTTGATCTAGAATGTCATCATCGCTGTAATGCGTGCATAGGCTTAAAAGTTGAGTTTTAAATTGTGGCGGGAAGTTTTTTGAAAGTATTGATAGTACAGACTTTTCTCTATTTATTTCATTGCAATCTACTACATCGTAGTTTGAAAGTGGTTCATGTTTTAATTTATTTACGCTGACTACTTGAGCATCGTTAGTTGTATTAAGTAGTCTTATGAATGCGCTTTGGGGTGTTGCTATGGTATTTGCTATGTATATACCATGCTGAATTTCTTGGTTTGGAATCAATATACTGTCTTCTGTGCAGTCTATTTTAATTTTTCGGACAACTTCGGATCTTGCTGGCAGAATCATGGAGTTATTGCCAGAACTGTATGTTATTGGAACATAAATCGGGAATCTAAGGTTATTAGGTCTAATTATAAGCCAATCTTCTGATGGCTTGAAGTCTTATTTTTTGATAAAATCGATTCCTAGAATTCCATCACAGGGAATAGCGAATTGTAAACTTACAATATGAAAATTGTGTGGAATTATATATTTATCAGTTTAGATCTCAATGGAAATTTGACCTACGGATTTAGTAACTTCTTGGCTAATGCCTTGAATGTTTATAATATTATCTGATTTTATGTCGTGAAAGACGTCAGAATTTTCTTTAATAAGTGATATGTCTGCACCTGTGTCTACCAGAAATACAAGTTCCTTGCCTGTTGCAACATTATTAAAACATAGGAATATGTTTTGACTGAGATTGATGGTGTGAATCTTATGGTTTATTGTTGTTGAGTATCTAAGGGTTGCTGGGAGTTTCCCGAAGTATTCTGGGCTACCCTCACGTTATTGTTATTAGAATTGTTTGTGTTGTTTCCTCCATTTGAGCGACTGTTACCTCTGTAACTGTTGTTTTCCTGTGGAGTTCGAATTGTGTAGTAGTTCGGCTGGCCATTATTGCGGTTATAGTTGTTACCATATCCACGGCCATAGCCTCTGCCGCGATAATTACCTCTGTAATTACCACGATATGCGTGTCCTCTCTGAGTGTAGAATACTGTGCTGGCATAGCCAGTCATTTCTGTGCTGCAATTTATATATTTGCTTACGGCATCATTCATTGTTGGGAGTGTGCCAGCTTCCAGGATGGTCTTCAGTTTCCCGTTTTCGCAGTTTCTAGTCATTGCGTTGATAGCTTCTTTAGTGCTGAATTTTTCAGCAAGTTCGGTTTGTAATCCTTCGTCAATATACGTGGATTCCAGAATCGATTTCGGTTGTGAATTGCGTGGCCGTTTTTCCCTTCTGATATACGTTTGACATTTTTGCCTTTACAACGTCAGAAGTTTCGCCTACAATTGTGTCTTGCAATTTTTTGATTATTCCTTTTATTGTAGTTTCATTTTGTGCCCTATAGAGGGTTGAGCCAATTATTTTTGACTTTATTACCTCTATTGCAATCGATTCATGATTGCCTTTTGTTAGATCAACTAACTTAATTGCCGTAATGAATCTTTGCAGATGGATTTTCTTTCCATCAAATTCCGGCACAGCGTGCGAAATGTCTTTGATATATGCCCGTTGGGCTGCCGATTCATCCACCATGATGTAAGGCTTTTGCTCAATTACACTAGCACTGGTGTCAGAACCGGTTTGTTCCTGATCTGAGAATTCAGATTGGATAAGAATAGACGGTATAGTGAGATTGTTTAAATCTGTCTCCTCTATTTCGGGAGAATTTAGATTGGAATCTTCTGCCTCTAATGGGTCGACCTCCGGTGTGTCTGAGTATTCCTGATCAGTTTCTACTGTTAAAGGAGTGATCAGGATTGTTGGTACAGAAATAGTTAAATTGTACCTTCTTTTTACTGTTATTAGGTTCGAACGAAGTTTTATCAAGAACTTTGATACTTGGGACCAATGAGTTTTGTCTAAACGGTCTTTCTGGCCATGTATAAGCGTACGCGCTGTATTAAAACGAGCCACTAATATTTCAGAACGTTTATTTATTGATACTTGCTGAATCGTTCTATTTTCTGTAAACGACTTATAAGATTTGTCGAAATCACTTTTTAAATTTTTTAACTCCTTGTATAACTCATTCCACTCCATTATCGTATGGATGTGAATTATTTCCTATAAACTACCATTATAAGAGTTCTACCCAGTATGTCATGATCGTCTATAAACGATCTTACTTGAATACCTGGGATTGTACTCAATATAATTGTTTTCTGCGTCGCAGAGCAATGAATAAATGGCGATATGTGAAGATTAAAAATATCCATATAGTTATATTCTAACTCGCTAATTTTGGTTGGGGTCGTTGAGACCAACTGCTGAAAACGTTCAGCGAAGAGACTATCCCTTTTATAAACTTTTCGAATTACCTCTTGGGTATTCATGTCTTTTATTCATATAGTTTATATAATATATCTGGACTATTTGATTTGACTCTAGTCCAAGTGCAATAACATAACAACAAGTTTCCAAGATAGGTTTTTATTAAGTTTTTGAATATATATTTTAATGAATTAAAGTCTTAATTGTTTTAGTTATTATATGTTGGAGCAGTTAGGTCCTGCTCAAAGAACATCATTCTCTTTAATGGCTTCCTGAAGAGTTTTTGACATTATGTCGAAGAGACTGACTCATTATATTTATTTGTATATAATATATGTATATATATATTTTTTTTTTATATTTTATCTAAATCATTGGCCCTGCTCTGATATCTTTTCTTTAACTTCTTATTATGCTGAGCATAAATCTTTAGGATTAAATTGATTACGTTGGTTTAGCAATCACTAAAAGCAAGATCCACAGAGACTTAATGTCATCTGTGTGATCAACAATTTTTATGTCATTAATGACATTGGCTGTATTATCTTTTGCCTATTAAAAAAAAAAAAAGAAATCTCACAAAAAAATACGAGAAAAAGGAAGAGAGAAGAAAAAAAAAATTTATCTTGATTCCTAGCTGGTAGTATGAGTTGTTAGTGTATATGAGATGGCTTACATAAACAAATTTTCATTTTTGGTTTACATTTTAAACTACGTTAATTTCTTATTTTAAGTTTATACCATCTCATATTGTTAGTGATGAGTTTATGGTGGGGATGGGGGTATTTTGTTAGTTCTTAATTTTACCAATAAGACTTGCGTAAACGCCTTGTGCCAAATTGGGATTTACTTATTCTTTATCATTTAAATTTTTTATTTATTTATTTATTTAGAAAAAAAAATTTTATTTTTTTGTTTTTATTTCGCCTGTTCTTCCAACGGCGGCACAGGGGGCGGTCCTATGCCTCCCGCGCTCTTTTTTTATATATATATATATATATATATATAAAAGATATATATATATCTGCCTAGGAACGGTCAGCGGTACCGGTGCCGGTCATCGCACAGGTTTATGGCTGATGATTGTATATATTTTTTTTTTTATTGGCCTTTTTGACTCAGGCGGCGCCGGTGCTGGTCATCGCACAGGCTCGTAAAATTTTTTTTTATTTGATTAATCTTGATATTTTTAGGTTGTATATCTGCTTTTGTGATTAACACCTTTAAGTTGTTTCATTGGTTACGGTGTTGTTTCTATTCGCATTTGTTGTATATGAATATTTGAAATACACAAGGAACTCGGTTTCAGATACCGCGCGCTTGGCGCTTTTTTTTACACGTCCTTTCACGGTCGCCATGTAATAGTTTTGAAATAAATTGGTACACACTGTGGTTAATTTAGGTTATTTTTATATATTTATTAAACTTTTGCATGAACCATATTGTTCGGAGCTTCACTTGATAATGTCGCTCTCAGCTTAAGAAATATTGGCCTTGGCTTACAATTCATATAGCTGCGCGAGCAGCGCCGCGGCCAAACGTTTATGTATATAAACATATATATTAATGTACGTGTGCCGCTGCAGAGAGCGGTCAATGCTTATGCATAAGTGTATATGGGCTCGCAAGCAGCGGAACGAAATGATCGGCCCGCGCATGCAGATGCCGGCTCAGCATTTAGGATGTTCATAACATTGTTGTGTGGATCGAATTATTCCGCACTTGAAGTGCTGGGAATATTTGGCCATGCAACTAAAAAGCCACAATGTTGCAGTGATATAAGTGGTACAGTGTACCCGATATGTGAGCATACTACAGCGCTCCTTACGCCTACTGACCCTGACTGCGGTCTCCTCAACCGACGCTGGCTGCGTCTCCCTGTCGCTGGCTGCGTCTCCCTGTCGTTAGCTGCGACTCCGTCCGTACCAGTGCTCGGCGCTGGCTGCGCCCCTCTATGTTGCTCGCTGCGACTCCTCTACTGGTACGGGAAATGGCGCTCCGTGCGCTCCTGGCAACTCTGTAGCTGGTCGTCAAGCCGTCCTCCAGCGCAAGTTGCCCTTCCCAGGTCTTCCTAGGATTGCGAATAAAGAAGTTGACCTCATGTGGAGTTGCCTTTAGCGGCTCTCCGCACGCGTAGGTCCAAAAGAAAGGATGTAACTTTAGGGCCTATGGCCGGTGGCTGTGGCGAACAATTTTATTCTGAAATTGCTTAAACTATGTGAGGCTAGTTTAAGCAATTTAAGAATAAAACCGCTCGCCACAGCCACGGCCAAATCAGAATAAGGAATGCTTGCATTATTTCAACAATCAATCAAAAAAAGCGATTAATTTGCTACGAGACGCAAAAAAAGAAACATCAATTTAAATTTAATTTAACCTATCAAAAATATAAAATATATATAAAAAAGCCGTCAAAGGCAAGAGAGTGCAGTGCTGTCGCGTTTTTGCATTGCTGCGAATTTCATTGTGTAGTGTCTATGTAGAAGTCCACGTTTGTGGCAAATTAATTTCTCTGGTGAATTGTTTCAAAAAGTCACAGTCAGTGCACCCACGATCCATTAGTTGGATCGTCGCGA